>NC_049997.1:1317374-1345297 GCF_000003815.2 Branchiostoma floridae | reverse complement strand
CTGTTCCACTCGGGATGTCCCTGGCGTAAATGGCATACTAAATGCAGGGTCACACCCCGAGTCCTGTAGATACTTGAGTGAATGGTTGGCACGGGTACTCATGTTTGCTGACCAGTACGAGGCGAGTAGGCGGAATGGCCACCCCCCGTTGGTTACCTTGTAACTAGTCGTGCGTCCTGACGTCGTAACTGGAGTGACGGCCATTTCATGTCCTATAGGAGGGCAGTAACACTGACGTCAGACCTGCGGTGGTTACTCGTCACAAACCACGGCGCTCTTCTGTTGACCTTCTCAAGAAATTTTGTCACACAGACACAAACAAAGACTAGAGTATGTTGTACGCCTTAGACTGTTAGATTTCTGACTTCGAACATACAAATTACAATATAATTTTTTTCTGACACGACAGAGCACAATATTGGAAAGGTCCTTGGGAAGTCAAGAACTCATTTGCTACAAATTGCAATGTTCCCCCTTTGTCCAGGATTCAACTTGTGGTAAATTTGACCAACCAAACTCGATTCAAGCATAACTAGAGTTCGGGGACCTCATACCTCCATGAAATATTTATTGCTTTTTTGTGGATGGTATGTATGTTTATAGTCGGTTGTATTTGAGAGTAATGGTTATATAATATAAATGTTATGGGAAAGTAGTGGTGTATCTATTTAATGACACAGAGGATGTCCATCTGATTAGTAATTATCAAATTGTGACACTTAATTGTGTAATGTGCGTTTAAGAGGTCGACGGCATATGGTAGTGTGGTGTTCCTTAAGCTTGATGTTTGGCATTTAAAATGTCTAAGGTTGTCAGCATTATTGAGGTTCGACTATGTGCCTCAGAGCGGTGTGGTGGGAGGAAGTTGGGAAACTCAGAAAGAAGAAGGGATGTGGCCAACTTTAGTCAGATGGTGATTTGATTTTCCACCAATATGTCATAACATCAGCTGTTCACACGGTACAAAAACGAGATGCTCACTTTCCTCTGACAGCCCTACACCAACTGTAAGATGAATACTTGGCGCCAACCCCGTCTGCTAACAGCTGTCACCTCACCATCTGCTTTGAGCTAAGCCCATTAACAAACACATAAAGCACGATGCCTGTACCAATATATCTCAAATATAGGGGTGATTTCTGATATTATTACATCGATTATAATGACAGATACGGCTCCCAAAATCTCATCGATTCGAGCTTTCATCACACCCCACCAACACAACAAGTATGAAAGCAATCCATCCAGCCGTTCTTGAGTAATCATCTACACAGACAGAGACACATAACAGAAAATATAACCTCCATTCCATGACATTTCATGGAGGTAATTATTTATTCTCTGATGAGGAATTATAACAATTGTTTTTTTTAGAGTAGATGATTGTCAGAGATGAAAGTCAGTTTTGCCCAAAGCAAATCTGAAATGAAGTTGCTAATGTTATTTATTGACAAATAAATCAAGTGTCCAGAAACAATTTGTAAATTGATTTTGAAGATCATCCCAACCCAAACTGTGATGTTTGTCCAGTGGTTGTTTGTAATATATCAATATGTGCAACTTGCACCTTATTCACTGTGATCTATTTGCAGGGTACTTTGGAGGTTATTAGAATGTTGTTGCAATTACATGTAAATGTCCAAACTCTCTTTCAAATCACCAATAAAGCTAACACTTGCTTTTGAAGCTGAGTACCCCTATCAATGGACTGGGTAGAATTAAAAAGCGTATGCAGTAAGACTGTAACTCAGTGTACGCAATAATCTAATGAACCATACGTTATCGTTGCAGGTTTTTGTTGATGACAAGCGCGTTCTTGTCGACCCCGGTACGACCGTGCTGCAGGCAGCAGCCATGGTGGGCGTGGAGATCCCGCGCTTCTGTTACCATGACAGGCTGTCCATCGCAGGTCTGTTCTGGTGCCTGCTGCAAGGCTATAGCTACATCTTACCATTTCAGAAGAATTGTTTGTTATTTAGAGATATGGGGAAAGATGGTTACCTTCTTGATTTTAGAAACATCTTATTTGGCTGCACCTTGTATAAGTTGTAGCTGTTGAAGTGTACTAGTGGTAACAGTTACTGTACCTGTCTACCTGATAGGTACCAGTCATGTTGCTTGTGACCTCAAATATAGGACCACCTCTAAAATCACAATCTTTATAGCCTACGCAGTGCTAAAGCCAATGCTGGCATTCTGTCAATAATTATATCAGTACGTAATGGCATACATGTTTGTACAGATATGCAGACATTTGTCCTTGGGCAAGGGTGAGTATTAACATATTATAAAATGGTTACACAGAAAACATTTCACAATATGTGGTCACAGAAATCATTGCTCCGCCTAACTGGGAGTGAACTTCTGTTTTTTTTTTGCTTGTCTGTGTGTCATTGTTTGTGTGTGTGTCATTTCCAAGATATTTAGTTCATTGTTACCATTTTTTAATTTATTTATTAATCTCCAGACAAGTGAGTAGCCCCTTCAACTTATTGGGAGTTGATTTCTAAGGGGGCTCACTTACATGAATAACAAAACAAAACAAATAACAAACCATTCATCCTCAGAGTTGTTATTTTAGTCTGGGTCTGGAAGGGTTATAGAGCTTTAAGGCTAATTAAGTGAAGTCTGCCATCTCTAATTGCTTTGTTGTTCCTGTGACCAGGTAACTGCCGAATGTGTCTGGTGGAGGTGGAGCGCTCGCCCAAGCCGGTTGCGGCATGCGCCATGCCAGTCATGAAGGGCTGGAAGATCAAGACGGACTCAGACATGACCAAGAAGGCACGCGAAGGAGTCATGGAGTTCCTATTGGTCAATCATCCACTGGACTGTCCCATTTGTGACCAAGGAGGTAAGAGAGACAATTATGCAGGAACAACTATTTGGGAGATGGTTCTCAGATGTCTCACTTTTTTGTTGAAAGAAGACATGTCATTGTGTACTTGTGCAAAATGTGGTTGCATTTGCAAGTGTACAAGGGGGTATTTCGAGCGCTGGGTAAGGCACTTTGTTATGTAACTTTTTGCATTGTATCAGACACGTGTATCTTTTTGCATGATGGGTAAGACATGTGCATCATGTTGCATGATGGGTAAGAGACTAAGACATGTTGTGCCCTCTGCAGGAGAGTGTGACCTCCAGGACCAGTCCATGACCTTCGGCAGTGACAGAAGTCGTTTTACCGACAACTCCTTCACTGGCAAGCGTGCCGTGGAGGATAAGAACATTGGCCCTCTGGTCAAGACCATCATGACTCGCTGTATTCACTGCACCAGGTGTATCAGGTAAGGAAAGATATCAACTGTCACTAGCTCCTGGGTTGGACAAGTTCATTCACCTGATTGCCAGTGGCAGGGCTCGAAATACTTTTTTCTGCATACCTGCACTGTGCAGGTAACATTGAAAATTACCTGCACCAGACAAATTTTACCTGTGCCACTCTGAATTTAGGAAGTATGGATCATACTAAAATTGTTAAGGAACCAGGGCTCTAGCCAGCGTCCGTTTTTCCGTCAATTCACGGAAATTTGCTGTGTCTGACGGAAAAAATTTAAAACCAATCCTTCATCCTTGACGAACAAAAAATCCTTTGGTGGAAGCTACAGGCGGCTTGGGGACGCCGTCCACAGCCGTAAAAGCCACACACTGTTTGTCTTGCTGTTGTTATGATTGTTGACAATGTGTGTCGGTGCCCTTTTGCATACGATAATCTCATTAAAAACCCGTTTTTCCGTTCCGTCTTTCTAACTTGATTTTTGCAGTTTTCGCGACAATTGGAATTGGTTGACGGAAAAAAATTTTGAGCTGGCTAGAGCCCTGTAAGGAACCCTTGCTTTTTATTCTTTTATACCATATGCATCCATATACACATACATCATAGGACATTGATGGACCATTACAGGTTAGGTGCAGGTAGACAACAGAAATACCTGCACAGCTCCAATTTTACCTGCACTAATCTGTATATGCAGGTAGTATTTCAAGCCTTGCCAATGGACAAGTAAAAGTACCAATTGGCCCAGTACATGTCCCTACCGACTTGCCTGATCAGGCTGGTGTGATTGTTCTGTGTGTGATTTCTCCATGTGCATGACTTTTCCATGGGTAGATGTGTTTAGACTAGCCTGACTATATCATGCTCCCAGCACACTCACACAACTGACCAGCCATAGAGGCTTGTCAGACACTCGTTAAGCAAGATATGTAGTAATACCATACTTTTTGTTAATTCATGCAAAGTAAAATACATCTTCACGAGTTTGTGGTAGCACCATGCACTGTAGTCTGTTGCTGCCATGGAAACATGTTTGCGGTGGTTGTAAGTTAACTGTGAACATTAAACACCGCGAAAGTTTCTGCATTTACAGTATGGGAGCCCCGGTAAACTAACCTGGATGGTACTGATGAGAAGTTAAAATGAAAACCATTAGTTATTTAGTAGTAAAATTTATTTTCCTGCTGTACGCCAGGTTTGCTAGTGAGATTGCAGGGGTCGACGACCTGGGCACAACTGGGCGTGGTGGAGACATGCAGGTGAGATAGCACTCAACTAACACACAGCAAAAACTTTCTCCTCTTTCTCTTGGAACAGTGTATAAAACCACTGTGATTTTTATTGAAATTACAACATATATATGTAGATGTAGGTGAATGTAGGAGAAATTACTAGTACAAATATTATAGATTTGCGTCCACAATTACCTGTATGTGCAGTAATACATGAGTAGTAGTGAATGATGGGCATCTGTATTTCTTCGGATAAAGGTTTCATTCAAAATGTTAGTTATCTTGATGTATGTGGCCTTTATGGATTAAAAAAATGTAATGCAGGCTTTGTTGTATCTAAATTGTCCCAAAAATTGCCCCATACACCCTCTTATATTTTACCTGTTGTAAGATTTTGCAACATGTAGAATAAGACTTGCATGTACACATACCAAATATCACAAATATGTGGAAACACAGACACACAGATACACACACCACACACAAACACGCACACAGACACACGCACACATAGTCTCACACACATGCACACACACACTGCACACACACACACACGCACACACACACAGACACACACACTCACACTTACACGTGCACAGTGTACATAGAATCTACAAGGTGCTGCACTGAAAATTTGTTCTTTTTTCAAAGTGACACCTGTTAAGTTTGACATTTGGTTGTCTTTTGATTAGGTTGGCACGTATGTTGAGAAGCTGTTTAAGTCTGAGATGTCAGGAAACGTCATCGACCTGTGTCCGGTCGGTGCGCTGACGTCCAAGCCATACGCCTTCACAGCCAGACCGTGGGAAACCAGGAAGACAGAAACTATTGATGTGATGGACGCCGTGGGGAGCAACATTGTAGTCAGTACCAGGTGAGTAAAAGGCCAATCTTGAACCCAACATAGGCACAGTAATTATTGTGTTTGTGTTTGCACTTATGTCGTATGTATGTTATTACTGCATGTCTATGTTAGTTGTTAGTGTGAATTGTGTGCACTTATCATAATCATGTTGTCTGCTTGCCTTGATCAGATCTGCTCTGCTCCAACAAGCAGCTTTCATGTTGTTGTGTATGTCCTGAACCTGTACCCTTAAACTCCTGGCTAGTAGGTCCCAACAAGTTTGTGGAGGTCTATATCTGTGCCTCGTGTTTAGAGAATGAGGTTGCTGACTGACTCCCCTTTGCCCTGATGAGTAAGATTTTTCCTGACACACACTGATTCTGTTGGCTCAGGTCTGGTGAAGTGATGCGGATACTGCCTCGCCTACATGAGGACATCAACGAGGAGTGGATATCAGACAAAACACGGTTTGCGTACGACGGGCTGAAGCGCCAGCGCCTGACCCAGCCCATGATGAAGGACGAGAGCGGGAACCTGGCGCCGTGCACGTGGGAGGACGCACTACTGAGGACTGCAGAGAAACTCCACGGGGTGCGAGGGGAAGAGGTGGGGGCTGTGGTGGGGGGCCAGGCGGATGCAGAGTCCCTGATTGCCCTGAAGGACTTACTGAACAGACTGGGCAGTGAGGCCCTCTGCACAGAGGAGGTCAGTCTTTTTGATCTTCAGTACAATGTAGCAAACATGTTGAGTTGCTTAACTGTAAATGCATTTAAGTTCACGTGGATCAATTTTGCGGTAGCTGGAAACTGGAGTGTTTGTGGTAGTTTTAAGTTTGCGGTAGGCGCCATAGACTGTGACATAGTCACATACATGTACTATAATGGAAAATTTCCGCGGTGGAATGGCCACCAGGAAAACCACGAACATAAAGCTACCTGAAACATTTCTGCATTTTACAGTATCTGCCTAACGAATGGGATGTCCACGTGTAGTAAATGCTTGTTTTGTTTGTTCCAGATTTTCCCCATGAATGGTGCCGGGACAGACCTGCGCTCCAACTACCTACTCAACACGTCCATCGCTGGGGTGGAGGAAGCAGATGTCTTGCTGCTGGTCGGTACAAACCCACGCTTTGAGGCTCCGCTCTTCAATACGCGTGTTCGCAAAAGCTGGCTGCACAACGAGCTCCAAGTGGCGGTGATTGGCGCTCCAGTCGACCTGACGTACGAGTACAGCCACCTCGGGGAGTCGCCCAGCGTTCTACAAGACCTCATCGATGGGAAGCACCCGTACTCTAAAGTTCTCGCAGGTGCCAAGCGCCCGATGGTGGTGATCGGCAGCGAGGCTCTGCAGAGAGAGGATGGGGCGGCGGTTCACAAGGCGGTCGGCACGTTGGCGCAGAAGCTGCGTGTGACCAATCAGGTGGAGGGAGAGTGGCGTGTTCTCAACGTGCTCCACAGGGTGGCCAGCCAGGTGGCAGCGTTGGATCTTGGTTACAAGGCCGGGGTGGAGGCGATCCGAGCTAACCCTCCCAAGGTTCTGTTCCTCCTGGGTGCAGATGGTGGGGCCGTCACGCGTGAAGATCTTCCCAAAGACTGCTTCATTGTTTACCAGGGTCACCACGGTGACGTGGGAGCACCTGTGGCCGATGTCGTCCTGCCGGGAGCAGCGTACACGGAGAAAACGGCCACGTACGTCAACACGGAGGGCCGCGCCCAGCAGACAAGAATGGCCGTCAATCCGCCCGGGATGTCCAGGGACGACTGGAAGGTTCTCCGTGCGCTGTCCGAGCTCGCCGGCCTCACGCTGCCCTACGATACACTGGATGAAGTACGAGGAAGGCTGCGAGAGGTTTCGCCAAACCTGGTCCGGTACGGAGACGTCGAGGATGCCAACTACTTCAAGCAGGCACAAGAGCTGGCTAACTTAGTGGAGGGGAAAATCAGCGCATCACCACTGCAGCCAAGTCTGCAGGAACTTAAGGACTTCTTTATGACAGATTCTATCAGTCGAGCCTCCCAGACCATGGCCAAGTGTGCCAAGGCTGCCTCCCAGGAGCAGGATAGCAAGCATACGGAATATTAGTGTTGACTTCAGTGTGTCATGCTGTTTCATATAGTGGCAGGTTACAAAAAAATACAGAAGAATATCAAATCTTAACATTATCTGATTTGTTGAAATGGTATGAAAATGTACTGATACAGTAAAAAGTAAACAAAGAGTGCCGCAAAAGTAAATCAAACATTAGAAGTTCCTTTACCCACCAGCTACATGCACATGTATGGATAGCAGATAAGAGCCAAAGCTTTCCTTACCTCCACATTATCAGTTACATAACGATTAGGATGAATGACAATAAGCAGTTACAGCTGTGTTCAGTAGTCTTGTGACAATAAAGTTGTGTTCAACATCTGAAACTTGTGTTGTACTTATTGCTTAATTAATATAATTGATACAACCACATGCACTTTTATTGTAGAATTTAGAATCTTACCAGAGTCTATCCTGTGCAAGGATTGTCCGACTGAGGTAAGCCCAAACCAGGCCAGGTTGCCAGCCACAGAACAGAGCAGTTTGAGGGAACAGAAGAATTGCATCTAACTGATTTATAAAAACCTGGAACTGTGCAGCCCCTGCAGCGGTAGAGAATCTCAAGTTCCAGCTCAGGAGAGTTGGCTTGTAA
Source organism: Branchiostoma floridae (assembly GCF_000003815.2). Taxonomy (NCBI): domain Eukaryota; kingdom Metazoa; phylum Chordata; class Leptocardii; order Amphioxiformes; family Branchiostomatidae; genus Branchiostoma; species Branchiostoma floridae. The sequence goes on along the minus strand of NC_049997.1, from coordinate 1,337,264 downwards.
GGCCATGTGGATTTGATTATATGACTGACAACATTTGACATCTGCATGCACCAATTTTCGTACATTTTAACCATACTGTAAATTAATAGAAGTTGAATAAATCTTTCCACTGGGCAGATACAATTGGATCAGAGACACTGACATTTAATGATTATGAAAGAACTGCACTGCCAAAAGCAACAGTTATTACCGTCTGTAGGACCCAAGTAGCTGTGTGGTTTCTGACTGGCTGCCAAGAACTTCAAACCACAGCAAATATTTTTTCCTTCGCGGAAAAGTACTTGCCTGCAATTTCAAATGCAATTACAGTAATTAGAGAATGGAGGAGCACAGAACAAATTTTATTGAGCAAGTTCAAGTTGTCTTGCCAAATCGTAATGCCAGCTTTGACGGCCTTTAGTGGGTGTGTCTCTTTAAGGTGTAGGACCCTGTCCAACAGAGTTCCTAGGTGGTTGCTTAAGATTTGTGGCCCAAGGTTTGTATCCACACTTGGATAATGCTGTTCTGAAGTGTTCTTGTCCCTTAGATTTAGGTTCAACTGATTTAACAATCAGTTTGTCAGGCAGATACTTCAACAAAGCTTGAAATCCCTCCCACGAATCTAAAGTAACCACCTAGGAACTCGTAGTTAGATCACACAATGGTCTCTCCATAGGGGAACTAACCAGTTACTGGATTACAGATGGTTCATTTCCATGTTAGTCTGTGGTAAAACTTCACAAATCTGGTTCATTTTGTTTTCATAAGAATGGGCTTTTAGAGAATAATAGCTGCTTTTGCGATTGACTCCCATCTAAACTTTACATGTGCAGCACATGTACGCAACACAGACAAAATATAAGCAAGGTCATATCAATAGGTAATGCAAGCATTTATTATGCAAGAGATGTAAGTATTGTACAATGGCCTAATTGATTTTAAAATGGATCATAGTAGCATATACAGGAATATGTTGTACATCATATTTTAACTTTCCATAAAATTTACTCGGTATTACTAAATTTTCCACACAGAGGAAATTGCTACAAAATTCAGAAACAAGTACCAGGATTCTAAAATAATCTACAAAGGTAGAGTAAATTAAGGGAGTAGAATTTAAAATTAATCAATTTGAAGTGATCTTTAATTACTGAGCATGTTTGAAATTTGCTATCATAGAATATTATCAGTTCTATACATACAATGGCACAGGATGCTACACAATGTCTATATGAGCACTATATAGTAGTTACATGGATAGTGCTTATTGTAGTACACAAGGTTTTGACAGGAAACATGAGCAGACTACATTACAGTAGTTAGTCTTATATGCTTGCTGCTAAGACAAAAAGTCAACATGACACTTTTGAATCATTGTCACCTGAAGAGGTCTATTCAAGTTGAATACAACCTACTTGTACATCTCTGTGGCCTTAATCAGCTCCACTGGGATGGGAACAATGGTATGATATATATCAAAGAAACCAGTACTGGCTTACATGTATGGGACTCATAAAACTAGAAAATGAATGGTACAGTAGAGTGGTTCATAGTAATAAACATACATGAACCAGAAGTTCCCATCAGAGGCATAATAAAGACATATTAAGAAACCCCACACACTCATTTTTGCTATTTTACAGTTCTTACTGTATTTTTGCCTTTTTCATGCAGATACACCAGTTTGTTATGTAGGAACTTTAGCTATGAATTGACACCTATGACAGAGATAGAAAAGTAAGCTGAACAAACTTATTCCAATTTCTCAATGTACAGGTAGTACCACCATTTGTGGTATAAAAAAGTTTGTAGAAAGATGATGAGGTACGTGTACTTTCATGAAGAAGGTGTCCATCAAAAAGGTGGATCTTACACCATTGAGAAGTTTATTCTACAGAACCTGTAGGATATTGCACTAGAAACCTTTGATTTCAATACTTTGTTTACCATTTCACAGTTGGAAAAGATAAGTGCAGTAATAAGAACAATCTCAAGACTAATGTGCCTAATACAAGGCCCATTGCAGGCCATATACAGGTAGACATCAACACAGGCCTGCACTATTCTTCAGCAAAAAATGAGTTTGAGAGAAATGCATATTTTAATCAATTTGAGAAGAAGACTACCTTACTTTTAGTCCAGGCTATTGCAAACTTAACAATACAAAGATGCAAATTCACACATCTATTCTGGTCTTGGCTTATTCTCATTATTTGCTTTCTCGATTGTAATTTCCACGTGCTCGCAGAACTCGCGGATTGCCCCCTGGCCGCCGCGCCTCTTGGACACGAAGCGCGAGTAGTTCTTGGCGGGATACTGAGCGTCCAGCGGGCAGCCGTTCACCCCTGCCTTCTTGATGCACTCGGAGTCACTGGCATCACTCCCTGGAAACAACAACATCAGCATGAGCCATGTTGGTTAAAGGGGCATTCCACTCCAGAAGCGAGTGTTATTTTCTGATAGATGATATTTTTTGGGATACAAATGCACTCGACTTTTTGCAAAGACTTAGTTACCTGATTTGTTTTTTAGACAATATTCTTTTCTAAATTAGAGCACCCCCATGCGGACCCGCTTCTAATGTTTTGCGCCGTATATGAGTTCGCGACTTCCGTCACACCTTCTCGCTAACGGTAGTCGGGATAAGCTTGACAAAGCAGTCAAGTGATAATCACACATGTAGGGAAATACAAAAAAAAAAGTTTGAAGACTATATCATCTTGGGATGGGGATATTTGGCCACTTAACTATAAGGAGTTGAACGTCGGTCAACGTAAAATGGTGGCGCCAAAACTGCTTGTGTGGCCGACGTTGGGCACAATTTCTCGTTAACGGTAGAACCGCTGAGCGAACGAGAGTGGTAGGGTGGCTATCGGACATTTAGGAAGGAACACACAAAGTTTGAAGCTCAGCGGTTCTTGGAATCCAGAGATGTGGTCACTTTTGTGGATCATTCTTCTCTAAAAAGGCTACTTTTATACATTAACAAATTACTACAGAATGACCCACAAACGTTCTGACATTTGCGCACACACATACAGTCTACTCAAAAAGTGACCTAAAACATCATAGTATCGAAATCTATACTAGTACTAACCGGTACCTGTTCCCATGGTCAAAGCCACGTCCTCCGTTAGCAGCGCACAATGCATTGGAAGGGTCCTCAGGGGAATTCAAGAACTCGTTTGCTACAATGTTCCCTCTGCGTTTAAGCTTAGGCTTGTGGTAAATTTGACCAAACAAACTTGATTCAAACATAATTATTTATTCTCTGAGGAATAATAATACTCATTTCTGGAGTGGAATGCCCCTTTAATGACATGTATGATTAATGGGAGGTGCCCAAAGATGGTACCCGCCCTAAGATGGCATTAATTTTTTGCTGATCTTATTATGCGACGGGGGGAAAACTGCGCCTGCGGTTTTAATCCCCTGCTTCCCTGTAGTCGTATCAGTCTACTGGTATGAACTGTCTGTCTTGTACGTTTTGTATGTCTTTCTTATTTGGATGTGTCAAGTTGGCAAGAGTGGGTTGGTGGGAGCTCGGCGGACAGGTAACCTGTCGTGGGTAGCTTGACACATCCCTTTTTCTTTTCTTCTTCTTTTGTATGTTCTTTGAAATGTTATAAAAAAAATGAAAACAGTTAAAAAACCTCTTGTCCCTCTTGTCTAGTTTTCTTTCTTTTTTGATTTTGTTATACCTCAATTAAAAATAGATCATATTCATTGATTTAAAGCTTGTGGCAAGGATTACATACCTATATATGCCACTTGCAGCCAGTCCAGACCAAGGTCCTTCCTCCATGAGTCCACAATGGCCAGCTTGTCCTGTCATACAACATCACAAGACAAGTCAAACCAACAGTTAGCAAGGAGACGAGACTGGGCAACTTCATTAGAGGCCCAAATTATCATCAGGGCTCAAAATACCACCTGCATATGCAGGTAAAGTTAAAGCTGTGCAGGTATTTCTGGTGTCTACCTGCACCTAACCTGCACTGGTCCATGAACTAGGTTTTATACATGAATATCCTATGGTGTAGGTGCATGTGGATTGTTATTAGCTGCATTGACTGTTACCACCTATTAAGTATAGTTCCTGAACGATTTTAGTATGATCCATACTTCTTAAATTCAGAGTGGTGCAGGTAAAATTTGTCGGGTGCAGAAAATTTTCAATGCCACCTGCACCAGTGAAGGTATGCAGAAAAAAGTATTTCGAGCCCTGATCATGATATCAACTTTAATAATGTACTATTCAAATCCAACAAAAAGGGATAACAATGTGAGGATGAGACATCACATTACTTAATATGTACTTTAAAATGACAACAAATAAAAAAATAAAAAAATGTGTGTCCACCTCACAGCCTTCCTCCAGTTTACAGCCAATCTTGGCAGCCAGTTGGCGATGGACCTGACTCTCATCCTCCGAGATGATTCTCACCTGCAGACAGGTGCCATGATGGGATGTTTACAATCATGTGACTACATAATTCTGCACTTTCTGTACAATTACAAGTACAATTGTGCACCCAGCATTAGAGCTGTGCACCTTGGACTGTGGGTGATTGTACAATAGTGTACAGGCTATTCTAAATATTCAAGGGTCAAAAAAGTAACAAAACCTTTGTTGTTGTTACAAGTTAAACAAGTGCTTGAAAAAAAGCACTTTTTTGTTCTATTAACATAATATGACTGAAAAACACAAGTAGAATGAAATGATAAGGGAAATGAATGTGTAATTATTCCTAATCTCAACACATGTTCTACCCCACAAAAGTGTGAAATTCAAGGCAACAAACTCTTTACATTTGAACATCAGCTACATGTAAACTGCAATCACTCATTAGATTAATACAATTTTTGTATAACAAACGTTACACTGAACTGCAGAAATAATGTATAACACAGTATACCACTGTACATGTAAAAAGACAGAGAGTTGGAAGACATTACAAATACCCAAAACGCTATGCACACCCGTGCAAAAACATGCAAGGCCTGTGTACTATAAATGTTGTTTAAATGTCCAAATTCGTTTCTCTGAACTTTGACCATGATATGGCTTAGACACATACTGGTCTTTCTATCCCACCATGCACCACACCTTACCTCCACACCCCTATTGGCCAGCTGTTTCATACCGTTGATGTCGTGGACGTTGAAGGAGCGAAACTCCTCGCCGGTTGGCGAGAGATGAACCTGAGCCTCAGTCAGCGCACCTTCAGCACTCACCACCACCAGACATGGAGCCTGCACAAAAACACTCTTAGTTACAACAATGGAGATGAACCTGAGCCTCGGTCAGCACTCACCACCACCAGACATGGAGCCTACACAAAAACACTCTTAGTTACAACAATGGAGATGAACCTGAGCCTCGGTCAGCACTCACCACCACCAGACATGGAGCCTACACAAAAACACTCTTAGTTACAACAATGGAGATGAACCTGAGCTCGGTCAGCGCACCTTCAGCACTCACCACCACCAGACATGGAGCCTGCACAAAAACACATTATGAAGTAATCGTGGCGTCGAACGCCCTCCCCAAGTTACGTCACGGTCATCCACTGACCGCGGTTCGAAAATTATTTACCTACAACAGTGCGGGTGCGGGCACCTCTGGTCGCGCTGTACAGAAGTCAAGTAGGGCTCGCAAAACGGTAAAATAGCATTTAATCTAGCTTGAGGCACGTCATATAAACTTGAGTTTGAAAAATTCCCAGTGGTCGGCTAACGAAAAACAAGCCGACACGCGCCGGGGATCATTGATGTAGCAAACTCATGTCTGCATGAAACCTTACACTCCCATAAAGTTTGCGACAGGCTTTGAAGTCAGTGCGCGGCCCGCCCGATCTGACAGTATGTAAATCGCTGAATGCATCATAACACCAACACAGTTGAAAGCGAATTTCTCATTGCTTGTCCAAAAATAAACCAAGTAAAATACAGCTAGCGGTCAAAAAAAAATCGAGGATGTGGTGAAAAAATATATTAATGCCGTTGCATTGAACTAATTGATGGATTTGCCAAGTGTTTTGAGATCACATGCGGTGCCGAGGTCATCATATCTGTTTCCGGGGTCACCATGCTTGCCGACACTTTTCGGCATTCTTGTGACAAATTTGTGGCATTTTGTGCGCTCATACGTAAAGGCCATTGGTGTAAAATGAAGTATTTACTCTGATTACCAAACGAAGCAACAGATCGTATACGTTGACGTGACTTGGAATGCAACGAGCGGCGTAAACAATCGCTAAGTTACAGCGAGACTTGCATCGCGAAGACGTACGCACCGTCAAAGAATACGTATCAGAGGAAGTTGAAGTTAGTTGAGACAAAATTCTTCCTTCTGTTTTTTCAAAATCGTTCAAACAAGTCAAGGAAAGACAGAGGTATTTGTATGCCGAAGTTACGGTACCTATTTAGAATGGAACAATATGGAACGTTATATTTATAACAACATTTTTCTGTTTTTACCGGCTGAGATTCATGGTGTAAATTGTGCATGGACGATGTAAAATAAACTCCCGAACGGAAAATCCCCAAACACCAACACTCTCATTTATCAATAGTCAAAACGCAACAGTTTTCAGACAACTGACACTGTTACAATACGATGTCGAACTGGTAAATTTACGTCCGAAGTTGCGGCACCTTCCGTTATATTTGGAGGCATTTGTCACGGTGATCATGCACAAATTTTAACAACGCACAACTGAAGATAGATCAGGTCTTCAAACATTGAATACACATTTATGGTACCGTAGTACTGGATATGTTTGGATCAGTGACAGATAATCACAAAAGCGACAGTCACTGTAAAGTCCAAACCATAGGAAACACTGTGAAATCAAATCCCTGTAAACTTAAATCCATTTCAGTAATCACATCAGACTTCACTAGTCCATGCATATCTAACCTCTTTGGTCTCTATGTTAGGATCCAGAAATGCTGCTGCAAAGTTACATGCATCTTCCACCATAGCGGAACTTGTACTTGAGCATGAAAGTTCATCTGTGTTGGTAGAATACATTAGAAAAATTGCTAACACTTTACTTCCAACACTGAATTAAACTATAGGGACTTATCCCTCTACGTTTTTGGTCAATCTCCGTCGACCTTGTTCACAGAGTGAGACTGACCCTTTCTGTCTCCAGCAGTGACGTCAGAAACATGCCACTTTTGCAGACTTTCAGTACTTATGACCCCCTCCTGCAAAAGTGGTGTGTTTCTGACGTCACTACTGGGAGATAGAAATGATCATTCTGTGAACAAGGTCGATGGAGATTGACTGAAAATGTAGAAGGGTAAGTCCCTGTAGTTCAATTCAGTGTTGGAAGTAAAGTGTTAGCAATTTTTCTATAGAACTTGTACTTGCCTGCCTCTTTTCTTTACCAAAGTAACCGAACCTCAAAACGCGCTGCTCTGCAATTGGCCAATCAATGTCGATGTCGATGTCCACACTGTACTCCGCTGCCATCTCCAGATATCCCACCTTCCCACCCTGGGCAAGAAGAAATTTGGAATATTAAAGTTTTGGACTATATTTAAGTTTGCACCCATAAGTGATCATTCTACAGACTTCAGAAGTGCTGTAGACTTGCTCTTGAAGCACAAAATACTGTTAACTCATTTAATTTTGAGAGAACAACACAGCATGTGGAAAATGAAAATTTTCGATGTTGATAAAATATCATAATAGCAACACGACAGAAATGTCAGTGCCCCATCACAGTAAGACGAAAAATGCAGTCTTAAAGACATATGTCAAGATTCCAAGATATATATTACTCAATGTAACAAAATCAATGCTGGTATATAATTGGTAAATGATAAAACACTATGTCTTTTTTTTTTCAATTCCTGTTTTGTCTTTGTCAGCAGGGCTTGCCCTTTATTTGTAACAGTCAGCCTAGTTGGGCAGCTCTTGCTGTGAGTACTGAACAGCCAAACCAATAAATAAAATAAATATAGAATCTGTATTTTGTATGTATTTCCATTTTCTGAGGTAAGTTGGTGCCTACAGACCTGTAGTTAGCCTTTCTGCACCAGGATGTAGTACAGAAGTAGCTACAGACCTGTAGTAAGCCTTTCTGCACCAGGGCTGTAGTACAGAAGTAGTTACAGACCTGTAGTAAGCCTTTCTGCACCAGGCTGTAGTACAGAAGTAGTTACAGACCTGTAGTAAGCCTTTCTGCACCAGGGCTGTAGTGCAGAAGTAGTTACAGACCTGTACTGCTGTAGTAAGCCTTTCTGCACCAGGGCTGTAGTGCAGAAGTACTTACAGACCTGTACTTACAGACCTGTACTGCTGTAGTAAGCCTTTCTGCACCAGGGCTGTAGTACAGAAGTAGTTACAGACCTGTAGTAAGCCTTTCTGCACCAGGGCTGTAGTGCAGAAGTAGTTACAGACCTGTAATAAGCCTTTCTGCACCAGGGCTGTAGTGCAGAAGTAGTTACAGACCTGTAGTAAGCCTTTCTGCACCAGGCCTGTAGTGCAGAAGTAGTTACAGACCTGTAGTAAGCCTTTCTGCACCAGGGCTGTAGTGCAGAAGTAGCTACAGACCTGTAGTAAGCCTTTCTGCACCAGGACTGTAGTACAGAATTAGTTACAGACCTGTAGTAAGCCTTTCTGCACCAGGGCAGTAGTGCAGAAGTAGAAGGATCCGTTCTCAATCAGTTCGCCGTCCCAGTCCTGTCTCCTGGGTCTCTTCTCGGGGTTCAGGTTCAATGGCGCTGTCACCTCACCTGGGGAAATAAATCAACTGAGCTACTGAAGTTTCACAAAACACATATCCGGAACTGTACAAATGCGACCACATTGAAGTAAGTATTTGACCACACATTGTACCAGTAGACTGAAGCTACGTAATTACAACTTTCAGCCATATCATAAGCACTTTGGCTCACTACTGACTGATGCATTGCCAAAAATTTCTAAACTCTTATCATAAATGTTAAAGTCACACCTACTTTACCCGACAGAGAATAGTTAGGCTACAGAACCCTATGACTGGTACAAAGTGTTTGCCTTAAGTGGCCTTATTTTTCAAAACGACATCAGAAGACAAAGTCTGTTCACAGCAATGAGGAACACAGAAAGATGGGAAATAACACATAGGATTGGACAGGCATGGCCTTTACTTAAAACGTGAGGATGGCTGACTGAGGATATTGCTAGATAGATCCATCTAAGGACAGGAATTTGCATCTTGTGACAGACATGACGTGATGTATCTTATTTTTGTGAGCTTAAAATGACAGATTTAACAATGAAAAATTCAAGCTGGAGACAACAGTACTAGAGACACGCTCACCTTCTTTGACTTCCTTCCACCTGAAGGCATGTCTTCTCACCACGGCAAACAGGGAGTCAAACCCGTCCTCAGTCATGGCCTTCATGGCCTTCCGCAGGTGGAACGGGTGGACACACGGCGCCGTGGCCTGGACGTTACCGAAGATATCCACCTCTGGGGAGCACACAAGGGAAAACTTCACACCCTTACCCATACTGCTTTGTAACCCCTTCAGTCCTACACATAGACACATTGGCACACACACACACACAGACTGACTGATGCAAACACAGATAAACAAGACAATAATACTACTTTGTTACATCGGTATTGAAAATAGCAATACTGGTCAGCCAGCACTAGTGTCCAAACTCAGTAGGACAGTGCCAGGAGGCTTTGGATTTACCAGCGAGGATAATGTCTATTTTCTAGTCATACATGCAGTAGAAGTTCAAAATTCATTACTTGAAGCTGAACAACTAGCCAACCTGGTTTGTTGACTAAGTAGCTATTGGTATGATCCATATTTGTTTGTTTTATCAAGTATCTATATCATTTATCATGCCAGGTGCCTATACAACTAAAACTCTTTTGTTTTTTAAAACATTTTGTATGCCACATGTGTGTTTAGTACTTTACATAATCAATAATTGTCTTGTCATAGAATTGCAAGTACAAACTGGGTAACACTGACAAACTAATCAGTTAAGTATACATGCTGTCCATGCCTAATTGGTTGCATAGTCCATTGTTCTTTGTTATTCCTTCTAGTGTTCCCTCTGTATTACAGTAAAAATGTCAAGAATTACAGTAAGGCCTAGGAAAAAATGTTGTGTTTCCTGTTTCCCTACCTACCTTAGAAAACCTGCCAACCCTAGCCTTTTTTTTGGGTGGGCATTGGAGTCACTTAGTCACTTACTTAGTTTCCAGTTAGAAGTTTTATTCAGTCTGCTTCCTATTGAAGTAAAAACACTGCTTGTCCTATCTAATGAAGGATATATTTATGTATCTATTATGGACAAAATTAAAGTTTCACATTGAAGACATGACATTAGTGTCCTCATGCATTGCAGTTTACTTTGTTCAACTGTATTGTAATATGTCTCACTAAGGGTTTTGGCCAGCCTAAAAAAAATTACAAGAAAAAAAAAGATAATCCCTACCTACCGACCCTTATATTTTCTGGGCTAAAACAGGAAACACATAATTTTTTTCCGAGGCCTAATCGTAAAGTTCCACAGACCTGGATGCGCCCTGATGAACTCCTGTATCGTCTCCAGGGAAGTGGACGCATCACGCGAGACCTCCGGGCTGCGTCTGTGCACCTGGGCTCCGAACTCCCGCGACACCGCAGCTATCTCATCGTGGTCAGTCGACACCCACACACTGCAACACACAGGCACATGTTCAACAATACTGAAGATATATATTTGTATCAAGTCATGGGCATACTGTTGACAGCCATTTACACATAATGCATTTCAAAGCTTTCACTGCAGTCCAACAGACAAAAGTATCAGCACTGAGGTAGTAGGGAATCAGACAGGGCCTTTTTAATCCACGTTAGTATCAATATCAATTGTATATCAGAGTATGAACAATGTTTGGAAATGCTGGTACCTGGACACAGAGCCGTTATGCAACCCTAGTATGGTCCCAACAATTCAGCAGGATTGCCAACATATGTGAAATTCAGGAAGGCAATGCAATATATGTCACCATCCAACATGATGAATGCGTCCCTTATAACATGTCCTTTGGATCAAAATTAGGTGCACAGATCCACAGAATTAGATCCATGCCTCGATCACGTTAAACAGCCTCATTACTCACTGGGTACCTACTGGCTGGCAAAATACATCAGATGACTATTATTATATGGGCAAGCGGCTGGGTTGCGTTACCGATTGCGCCATGGGGACACCTGTACACTATATAGACAAGGGACCTGCAGGCTCTCTGGTGTACAAAAGCACCTTATCTACTGGTAACCAAGCAGATAATGGGTAGAATAATGTTTTCTGCCTGCCTTTCTGACTTGTAGTACAAGCAATCGTGGTGATGTTACAGCGAAGTTGAGGCAGGCAAAAAGATTGATTTACATGTTGATCAGTAATTTGATCTGCTAATTGAAATAATCATCAATAATGCAAATTCTGCTGACATCCAGCGTCCGCAGATCATCATCGAATACCCCAGATGTAACTAAATGATTATATTGATAACAATGATCGCTGGTATTTCAACATAAGTTTTATCAGTGGGCTGCTGCAGATCATTATGAGTAAATGACTACCATGCTCCCCGGGAAAATTTTTGCAATCTTGACCCTCTGAAACGTTATTTCCTGCATTTGAAGGGTAACTTTTTATCACAGACTAGGCAATACTTAATGCCGCCAAAAGTTACTCAATTAAAAACAAGCAACTGGATATGATTTTGCTGGAGTAACTGTTTTTGGCATATCTTATTACCTGGCTGTCTATCCTTCATCGACGAATCTATACTGCCATTTCTATTGAAAATACAGTTTAAGTATTTGAGGGTGATGCCCCAACATCTTTTCAAATCTCGACCCTCTGAAACGCAATTTCCTGCATTTTGAAGGGACTTGGGGCAATGGTTAGGGCAGGTTTGATTACGCTATATGCACAATTCATCCATTACGTTTTTCGGTTCAATTCCGGGCAGCTCCAACGCATTAAGTATTATTAAATTACGCCCTTCGCAAAATGCACTGATTATGCTCTACGTTGAATTAAAACGGCCGATTACACTCTACGCAAAAGGGCATTAGGGCCCCCATTAATATGATTAGCCGTCGCGTTCCATCCAGTCCACCCACAGCTGGGATTACCATTGAGAGAGTGATTGACACAGTTTTTCTTCAAGGAATTTCCATTGGGGGCCCAAACCCCATCAATTAAGGGCCTCTGAAAGGGTAGAATGGCAACCCCCATGTCTACCCTTGGGGCCCAAAAAAGGGTAGGCTGGCTACCCTGCAGGCTAACCTGCTGGGCCCAGGCTTTTCCGTAAACCCCAAAATCTTCAGCCCCGTATCTGCTTGTATCTGCAGCTTACAAAGCAGCGTAGATCCGGCCACTTCCCGTGCTGAGTAAACACACCAAACATGTCCACGTCACCACAACAGAACCAGGCTAACGTTACTGTGGATATCTGCTATGTTTTACCTGTCGAACGCCTCGGAGTCGATAGCAGCCCGCAGGACCCAGCCCACCAGCGGCGTGCCCGCCAGAGGCTTGATGTTTTTCAGCGGGATTCCCTTGCTTCCTCCCCGAGCCAGCACCAAGCACGCCCGGTGCGGCTTTTTCTTCCCGAACCGCTGCATACACAGGTCCTCTGTGGTGGCACAGTCCCCGTCCATTACAGATCTGGGACAGGGTTTGGCACAAAAAGGCGAAATCCGGACAGAAACAGGACACAAATGGCACGGTTTACAGCTGGAACAGTTTACACCTCAGCTGAACCCAATCTCGTACCCAGGGTTAGCAAACACTAAACACCAACAGTAGCCTGGGGACGAGATCACAAAGGTCAGGTCACGTCTTAGGGGGCCTGTATGGGGCAGTCTCGGCAACGCTTTACATCATCATCACAACAACAACATCATCATCACAACAACATCATCATCTTCATCATCTTTACCGCATTTCAGCGCACACACGGAGACGCATTTATTCAAAATCTTTGATATGAACATCACCGTCATTTCTATCATGTTGTGACATTTGCCGATGGCTCAAATAAAAAAAAAAAAAAAAAAATCAACGAAAGATCACGATACAAAGACCAAGCCACGTAACGTTAGCCGATGATCGAAAATCGAACGGGATTTCTTTGTTTACAGTCGGTTCTCGCGCACAAAAGGGAATCAAAAGGGGCCAGTCATTTACATGATTTGCATAACGATTTCTCAAAAGTAGTTGGAGCCAGCTGTTTCCACGTGGTCTAACGATGACATGCCACCTTCACAAAACCCCTTGCATTACTCGCCAAGCAGAGGTTAGGCTCCGGATGTTTGTTTATAACGCTTTTAGTCGTTTTTATCGGGCTTTCTATTTTGTTATTGTATTAGGTATTGTCAATACAAGATACAACACACAATAGAAAGCCTGATAAAAGCGACTAAAAGACCACAAAAAATGTTATAAAACAACAGCCGGAGCCTAACCTCTGCTTGGATAGTACCTCGCATTCACCTAACAGTTAACTTCCGAGTGCTGCAGATACTGCCATTTGATAGTACCTCAATAATAATTGAGCCATGGAATGGTAGCGCTAGCGTTTTGTCACTGATTGTTCAAATGATTTACGACTTAAAGTCTTTGCAACGTTATGAAAATACCACTGTTTGTCCTTCAGATTGGGTTTGGGTAAAACATGAACTACAGCAAAAATTAGTCCTACCTAGTTTCGTCGTTTTATTAATAGAAAATTTAGAATTAAGTTTAATAACGTAACGATTGACTAATTTTGCACGTATTGTGGGATAGTTTTCTTGAGCTAACGCTCCTCGCTTGAACTGTCTTTTTATATTTTTGAAATTTTAGGAACTTGTAACGTTATTCGTATTCGCGTTGAAATGTACCCGCATATCAAATTACAAGCGCACATTTACCTGATTCAGACGCGATATGTTTACCTTCAGGCGGAGTAAAACAGTCCTGTACATGGATCAAAAGCGCCTTCTATCTATAACTGGTAGTACTGCAACAGTGTCACCAGTTACCACCAAAACTTTCAAACAGCGAAATATAACATTCTTTTCGTGTGAAGAATTTTCGAAATAGGCAACGACCCCTTACAAACCATGGCCATAAAAAGGATGAATTCAAATACAGTATAAAGAAATAATTGGAGGCCTTGACATCTATTATCCACTTAATTGTCTACAGGACAAGCCTCTTATTCGTACATTTATGTTGTAATGTTCCGCTTTAAGGTCTAATTCACTCATTACTCTGAGTTGCGTATAGCTTTAAATGTGACCCTAAAAGAGTACCGACCCAAAAAGTAAACAGCTGCATTAATAATAAATGCTGTGGATGACACTTGACGACAAAAGGAAAATGTCCAGACTTTGCATGATGTACTCTCCAAGCAGAGGTTAGGCTCCGGCTGTTTTTTAACGTTTTTTTTAGTCTTTTTATCGGGCTTTCTATTTTGTCATTTTGCTTGAAGTACACCAGCCAAAGTTAGGTTTTGACACAGCAAGATATATAAAAAAAAATAGAAAGCCCGATAAAAACGACTAAAAAAACGTTTAAAAAAACAGCCGCAGCCTAACCTCTACTTGGAGAGTAGCATGATGTACAAAATGACCAATCAACTGGTGGACTTTACCGACTGATAAGTATCTAATACCAGCTCATAAAGAACAAGGAATAGTCATGCCTTCAAGTACCAGAGCCAACCCAGGATTGACGGTGTTCAAAAATTCGTGTTTTCCCAGAACTGTCGTAGAGGAATCTGTTATCAAGCACAGTAAGGGCTTCGCTGGATAGTTTTAAAGACCAGTTGCAGACAGCTGTGCAAAAGCTACGTGTGACGAGTCATTCAGTTTGATATAACCAGCTGCTGCCGCGCCGAGTGACTACAAAGCTGGTGTGTTACTCCGAAGTGCGGTTATATTCCGGCTGTCTGAGATAAAGATACAGACACGGAAACGTCTCTGGGGATTGGAAGTTTGTCTTGTAACTGTGTAAGAAATTATGTTCGGTAGCCTTGCGTTACGGGGTAACTATTTCTGGATTTTCATTGGCGTTGTCGTACGTTCGCAATAAGAAAGTGCGTGTTGAGTGACCCGTGTATCCAAGTGCAGTTAGTAACGTTAATTAGCATCAACAGGTATGAGGTTGTTGGAAATTTCTCATGATGTAGCGTAAACATGCTGAACATAAAATGACTGGTATGGGTATATTTTCTAATAACTTCTGCTCACCTGATACAACCTTACAAGTACGTGTTGGGCCGGACTCAATCGACTTGGCAGTGGGGACTCCTAGCTGTTGAGATAATAATTGCAGGTCTATGCCAAATTCTGCTGCAATACTAACAGTAGTTTATAGGGGCCGCTTTCCTTTGTTTTAGCCATGTCACCGACGACCGAAGATAATTTTTCGGCGGATTTTAAATAAGTTGATGTACCACTCGCGGAGACGCCAATAGCTAGCTGACAGTCAGAGTGAGCAGTCAGTTAAATAAAAGGAGTCGATTTTACACATTAGGTTCATTGTACAAAATATGTTGTTTCCAGTTATACCCCCTTTGCACTAGGACTGCGCTCTCGTCGCGCTCTCTCTGCGACGTAAAATTTGACACATTGCTCAACGAATTGTATAGAAAAGAAACGAATCTTTTTACACTTTGTATGTTTTGTTGTCTTTTCAGTCACACTTTTACGTTTGTATGATATACCCAGTGTGAAAACGAGGGTTTTACATATTCTATTTTGGTCGCAGTGAGAGCGCAGCGCGATCGCCGTCTAGTGGAAAGGGGCCTTATGGTCCCGAAAAAGGAATTCTGTTACGTTATTGTCTCATTACCTCCATGAAATGTCATGGAATGGAGGTTATATTTTCTGTTATGTGTCTCTGTCTGTGTAGATGATTACTCAAGAACGGCTGGATGGATTGGTTTCATACTTGTTGTGTTGGTGGGGTGTGATGAAAGCTCGAATCGATGAGATTTTAGGCGCCGTATCTGTCGTTATAATCGATGTAATAATATCAGAAATCACCCCTATATCTGCGATATATTGGAACAGGCATCGTGCTTTAAGCCTTTGTTAATGGGCTTAGCTCATCTCAGATAGTGAGGTGATTTCTACGACAGCTGTTTGGATCTGTGTACAAGATTACTCAAGAATGGCTGGATGGATTGGTTTCATACTTGTTGTGTTGGTGGGGTATGATGAAAGCTCAAATCGTTGAGATTTTGGGGGCTGTATCTGCCGTTATAATCGATGTAATAATAACAGAAATCACCCCTATATCTGCGATATATTGGAACAGGCATCATGCTTTAAGCCTTTGTTAATGGGCTTAGCTCATCTCAGATAGCGAGGTGATTTCTACGACAGCTGTTTGGATCTGTGTACAAGATTACTCAAGAATGGCTGGATGGATTGGTTTCATACTTGTTGTGTTGGTGGGGTATGATGAAAGCTCAAATCGTTGAGATTTTGGGGGCTGTATCTGCCGTTATAATCGATGTAATAATAACAGAAATCACCCCTATATCTGCGATATATTGGAACAGGCATCGTGCTTTAAGCCTTTGTTAATGGGCTTAGCTTCAAGCAGGTAGTGAGGTGTATGACAGCTGGTTGGGGAACCCCGAGCTTTTTGACCTGGTGTGTTATACTTCGTTTGCGCTGTTAGATTTTGTGCTCCGCGTGGCGTTATGACTCTATGCGTGGCTATAATATATATCTGGCATCAACTTGTCCCCGTATCCTACATGTAGGTATTGGTTGAAGGATATTTCAAGAACACCACGCTACCATATGGCGTCGATCTATTAAACTCACATTATACTTCAAGTGTCACATATTTATATTTCCTAATCAGATGGACATTGTTTTTGTCTTTGAATGAAAAACCAGTTCTCTCCCATAACAGTAATATCCATTACTCTCAAATACAACCGACCATCAACATACATAACATCCACAAAAAGCAATAAATATTTCATGGAGGTATGAGGTCCCCGAACTCTAGTTTTCTTTTTTTACGGAAGTGGTCCAACAAATACAATGTTCAACTGATCAAAACCTTAGTCTGTTTGCCGTGTGCAAATACGGGGACTCTGTTTTGAATGTCAACACACAAATCTACATTTACAGTGTTTTCCATTATAGGACTCAGATACATGTAACATAGGTAGTTTGTGCCAGGTGGATGATTAGCAGATTCCAATTATGCAAATAAGTCCCTCATTTGCATAATTAATGTGAAAGTGTCCAAATCCACCCAAAGTCATGTATCACGTTATTGGATTGTTAATATTGTGACCTGTGTAACTTACCTAAGGGTGTGTACATTACCAAGCATGAATTATGCAGATGTGAAAGTCATTAACATAATCAAAATATTTGTGTTTGTATTGATGAAAGGAAACAAATTTTACACTGGGTCAGCCAAGGTTGGTCTCGCTGGTAATCGACCTATCCACAAATTACAGACGAACTTGAATAAAAAAAATAACTACAACTAGAGTTCGGGGACCTCATACCTCCATGAAATATTTATTGCTTTTTTGTGGATGGTATGTATGTTTATAGTCGGTTGTATTTGAGAGTAATGGACCATGGTTATATAATATAAATGTTATGGGAAAGTAGTGGTGTATTTATTTAATGACACAGAGGATGCACATCTTATTAGTAATTATCAAAATGTGACACTTAATTGTGTAATGTGCGTTTAAGAGGTCGGCGGCATATGGTAGCGTGGTGTTCCTTAAGCTTGATGTTTTAATTGGCATTTAAGATGTCTAAGGTTGTCAGCATTATTGAGGTTCGGCTATGTGCCTCAGAGCTGTGTGGTGGGAGGAAGTTGGGAAACTCAGAAAGAAGAAGGGATGTGGCCAACTTTAGTCAGATGGTGATTTGATTTTCCACCAATGTGTCATAACATCAGCTGTTCACACGGTACAAAAACGAGATGCACACTTTCCTCTGACAGCCCTACACCAACTGTAAGATGAATACTTGGCTCCAACCCCGTCTGCTAAAAAACAAGTACCATTGGCTACGAAAGAGACAACTAACAACTGTCCCTTATCGTAACAAAATCAGAACATCTGTATCGCCCATAGAACTTCTGACACCCAACCCAGATGAGAGGACCTAATGGCATTTTAATCACCATGTCACTCAAATCAACAGTACAGTATGTGAGACATCCATACCTGTTAAGCATTATCGTTAAATGTACCTCAACTTCTTACAATTATACTTACGCTTCACATCTCCATGATATCCTAAGCAGACATAAATAAAACTAATTATCATATTTAAAAAACTCGGGGCTCCCCAAACAGCTGTCACCTCACCATCTGCTTGGAGCTAAGCCCATTAACAAACACATAAAGCACGATGCCTGTACCAATATATCTCAAATATAGGGGTGATTTCTGATATTATTACATCGATTATAACGACAGATACGGCTCCCAAAATCTCATCGATTCGAGCTTTCATCACACCCCACCAACACAACAAGTATGAAACCAATCCACCAAGCCGTTCTTGAGTAATCATCTACACAGACAGAGACACATAACAGAAAATATAACCTTCATTCCATGACATTTCATGGAGGTAAATATTAGTGGTCCGGAAGGCTGAACAAATGACATGAATGCATCACCAGGGAATACGGCATAGTATACCGAACAATAATTCTTCATTTTAGTGCTTTTACATCTTATTTGTTACACTGTGACTGGAGGGTAACCTCCAGCAACAGAGTCTTGTGAACGGTCAATGTGTTGAGTGTTCACACCTATATATCTCTATGTTCCGTTTGCCGCAATTGTAATTGGTTTGGCATGCCGTAAGTTGTACTCCGTTGCGAAATGATGCATGTTCTTTTTTTCGCGGTAACGTTAGCTGTACTGTTTTTATTATGGATTTGATAATTTCAGTTTTCACCCCTACATTATCCGGTATAGTGGTCCTGTGTGAAGGAATCCTGACTGAGGACCAATCAGAACAGATAGGTGGCGCTTTTAAGGGCGGCCGCAGCCGCGCCCACACCCGCTCTGCTTAGATGGGTGTTTTATTTCATATTAGTCCGGTTGTGTTTGAATGTTTCCGGAGACCCCGTGGACCGTTTCTGTACAACTGGGGGCTTCGTTTGCTCAAGTTTGCACCGATTACTAGCTTGGACAGCATGCATACTGGCCTCTTGGTCACGAGCGGTAACGGTTAGCATCTCTCTTCGGCAGCTCTTGCCGTCTGTAGATATTTCTGGTTACGGTCGGTGCGAGTCCGTGAGAAGGAGCGGGTAACGTTACGGTCTCACGTTGTAAAAGAATCGAATGAAAATGGTCCGGGGGTGACGAACAAAGGTGTGTCCAACACAGGTGAAAATAAATACTGGTCTGTGATTGGTCAAGCAATCAGTCATCCCTCAGGCATCATTGGTTCTGGTCGTGTGCTGTAATTAATTCCATTATTTCAGATAGCCAATCGAAGAAGTGCATTCTTTTGACCAATGACATGTGGGGATTTTCTAGACTAGACAGTGTCGCGCCATTTGTCTGGCAGCTGTCTGAGTTGACGGGCTTATAAACCTCGCAGCTTACCAGTACAGAACAACATCACGGCCGCTCGGTGACGGAGTCCTTTGTCCTTTCAGCATCCTACCTTTTAACAGGTTAGTTTTGTCGTTCTTCAAAGAGTATCTTTATGTGTGTTTATACGCGTACTTTTTGTATAACCTATTATCAGTACAATGATCGATAAATCGATCATTGTACTGATCGAAAATCGATAGCGTATACGTAAACGCAGACCAAGCTGCGCTTACATGCAATGCATACCTGTGCCTTATATATTGCCTTAATCAATTCTTGA
>NC_049997.1:1315939-1317274 GCF_000003815.2 Branchiostoma floridae | reverse complement strand
GACTTTGCATGATGTACTCTCCAAGCAGAGGTTAGGCTCCGGCTGTTTTTTAACGTTTTTTTTAGTCTTTTTATCGGGCTTTCTATTTTGTCATTTTGCTTGAAGTACACCAGCCAAAGTTAGGTTTTGACACAGCAAGATATATAAAAAAAAATAGAAAGCCCGATAAAAACGACTAAAAAAACGTTTAAAAAAACAGCCGCAGCCTAACCTCTACTTGGAGAGTAGCATGATGTACAAAATGACCAATCAACTGGTGGACTTTACCGACTGATAAGTATCTAATACCAGCTCATAAAGAACAAGGAATAGTCATGCCTTCAAGTACCAGAGCCAACCCAGGATTGACGGTGTTCAAAAATTCGTGTTTTCCCAGAACTGTCGTAGAGGAATCTGTTATCAAGCACAGTAAGGGCTTCGCTGGATAGTTTTAAAGACCAGTTGCAGACAGCTGTGCAAAAGCTACGTGTGACGAGTCATTCAGTTTGATATAACCAGCTGCTGCCGCGCCGAGTGACTACAAAGCTGGTGTGTTACTCCGAAGTGCGGTTATATTCCGGCTGTCTGAGATAAAGATACAGACACGGAAACGTCTCTGGGGATTGGAAGTTTGTCTTGTAACTGTGTAAGAAATTATGTTCGGTAGCCTTGCGTTACGGGGTAACTATTTCTGGATTTTCATTGGCGTTGTCGTACGTTCGCAATAAGAAAGTGCGTGTTGAGTGACCCGTGTATCCAAGTGCAGTTAGTAACGTTAATTAGCATCAACAGGTATGAGGTTGTTGGAAATTTCTCATGATGTAGCGTAAACATGCTGAACATAAAATGACTGGTATGGGTATATTTTCTAATAACTTCTGCTCACCTGATACAACCTTACAAGTACGTGTTGGGCCGGACTCAATCGACTTGGCAGTGGGGACTCCTAGCTGTTGAGATAATAATTGCAGGTCTATGCCAAATTCTGCTGCAATACTAACAGTAGTTTATAGGGGCCGCTTTCCTTTGTTTTAGCCATGTCACCGACGACCGAAGATAATTTTTCGGCGGATTTTAAATAAGTTGATGTACCACTCGCGGAGACGCCAATAGCTAGCTGACAGTCAGAGTGAGCAGTCAGTTAAATAAAAGGAGTCGATTTTACACATTAGGTTCATTGTACAAAATATGTTGTTTCCAGTTATACCCCCTTTGCACTAGGACTGCGCTCTCGTCGCGCTCTCTCTGCGACGTAAAATTTGACACATTGCTCAACGAATTGTATAGAAAAGAAACGAATCTTTTTACACTTTGTATGTTTTGTTGTCTTTTCAGTCACACTTTTACGTTGTATGT
>NC_049997.1:1314765-1315777 GCF_000003815.2 Branchiostoma floridae | reverse complement strand
ACTTTGCCCCTCGCGCGGTCATATGGGGGTAAAAAGAAGAAGAAGAAGTCTGTCTTTAACTAATTAAAATTTCGCTTTGTTGCTTCCATGGCCAGGACCTTATTGGTGCCATCAAGGTGACGTCCAGAAAGATCGGTGCTCGAGTTTACGCCTTGCCAGGGGACCTGAAACTAAGTTCAGTACTTATGTGTCTTCTCCGTTGTAAACATATCGCAGGGATGGGCTGAGACTAAATTTTCATCGACATGATAGGGAGTAAATTATTAGTTGTGATGTTTCGTTAACTGAACTCTTAGTTGGAGGTAAGGTACTTTAGTGTGTTCTGTTGACATTCCGAGCGATGTTGTCCGGAGGGGTTTACATTAGGACATTTTGTAAATAGAGGCTCCTTTTGCATTCAAGGCTTCAGTCCGTTTCTGTGGTGTACAGGCCTGGCGTGTGGCTGGTTTGGTTTCTGTGATTGTGTCGATGGCCGGGATGGGTCGGTCAATAATTTCAAATTCTGTTCTTTCCAAAACAGGGTTTTCCCAGGTTCACTGGTCCAACTGAATCAGCTATGCATTGGGCTTGTATATAACAGAAGCAGACTGAAGCAATGAGTGCAGAAGTAGCCATTGCTCTCGAAAATTCAAGCAAAACGAAGGCAGCAGTATGCCAAGAGCCGCATTACTTAGGATTTCATCAAAGCACACTCAACACCCTGCCACAAAACAAGAGATAATGATTCCTCTCGCTATTTCTATGTTAAAACTAGAACTGAAATTACAATGACAAAACAAGTGAACTTCCTGCCATGCCAAAACACGTAGCTGAGCTTTCTTTTAGGTATAGAGTTAGGTATAGTCTTCCCATATTTTTGAGTTAGGTTTAATTTTTGTCTTGCCTTTTCTCCCGAGGATCATCGCACCATAAGAAGAAATGTCTGGACGCGGAAAGGGAGGCGAGGACTGGCGAAGGAAGGCGCGGAACGTGAGCGAACGGGCTTCGCAGTCTTCTATGACAAGGTATCGTA
>NC_049997.1:1313541-1314407 GCF_000003815.2 Branchiostoma floridae | reverse complement strand
TTCCCGACAAGGTATTGTGCTGTATTGTGTCTACTCTACAGTCCCTACTTGCCATTGGGCAGGCGTTGAACCTTTTGTGTTTTTTTTACAGTGGTATTAACGTAGCGAGCAGCTGATGCATGTCTCTTTCTTTTACTGATATCACAGCAATGTCTGGACGTTACCGGTACCGTCACCGAAGGCGCTTCACAACATCCGGGGAGACAGTGGTCCTGGCGGAAGGCGTCTTAGCATCGTGGCTGGATTTCAGAAGCCTCTGAGATTACGTATGTAAATCAGCTCTGCTAACCAGACATTTGAGAAGGCAGTATTGTACTGTGCTGCGTGAAATCAAAATGTCGGCTTATAGCATTTGCCATATTAGTAGCATTGTATATTGTTTGGGCAGTCTGTGTAGACTGACGTAGTAGCAATTGAAGCAGCATTCGAGATGTCCTAATTATATACTGCATTCCCGTTTGCCATGGAACAGAAATTGAGCCTTGTGTGTTTGTTGCAGCGGTGTTGAGACAAATGATGCATGTCTTTTTCTTCTACCTATTTGTTAGAAATGTCTGGACGCCATAAGGAAGCAGAGGTCAAGCGCGCGTCACCGTCACTGACATGACAATATCGTGCTTCGTGACAACACCACGTGCATCACCAAGAAGGTGGACAGTCTTTCCTATAATAAGTTGTTTGTGTTGTACAATATTGTCTGAATGCAGTAGCATAGCAATATTTGTTATTTTTTAACATTACACTGAACCAAGGAGATTCAATCAAACCTCCTTGATTAAACCTGTGTTTGAGAATATATAAAGTTTATTGCAAATTCTTGCCCTTACGCTAATTGCAGGTAACATAAAAGATTCAAACAGGTAAAA
>NC_049997.1:1312238-1313231 GCF_000003815.2 Branchiostoma floridae | reverse complement strand
ACGAATACCTTTCAAATATTTTGATGTCTTGAAAGGTATTTGTTATTCTTCACTGCATCAGTTATTGCCTGCATCTGGTATTGACCGCTTCATACGATATACGGTTATATTCTTATCAAGACAGGGGACTAAAAAGGGCATATTTTCAATGCAAAGCTTCAGTCCGACGTAAATGATAAAATATCGTTAACATGACTGTGTGACCATGTAGTTATGTACGCTATATAGACCAAAGAACCCCAACGGTTCGTAGTGGAAGTCTTTGATATTTCATCTCTTAAGTTGAAGAACTTTTTCCCATCAAGTGGAACCGACGTTGATGGGCCACTTTCAAGTACACCGATGCTATAAATCTTTCTATACGCCCTTTAGGAATGTCCATGCCCAGCCACTGAATCTTTGTACCAAAAAGCATATATCATAAGTGCTATATTTGTCAACACACAAGCTAGCAGAAATTTACATTAAGCTTATACCTATCGAACCTCCTGTGGTCAAGTACATGCAGTATTCATAAATACAACTGGATCCCGCGGATAGTTTTCTAGCCCACAATTTCAAACTGCGTTGACCGGTAAAAAGGATTTTAATGTTGCATATCCACCACAAGTGACAAACGACGTAGAATAGGTTACGTTAGTGATGATTCTGTACGTACTTAGCTAGAATCTGTCGTGTCGGTACGGAATAACGTCCTCACTTACTCACTCACTCAACCACTCACTCACTCACTCACTCATGATCACTCACGGACTCACTTACTAACTGATTCACTCACAATTACTGACTCACATCGGTACGATATATTTTTCAACACAAGCTAATGATAAACAAAAACTTACATAAATGTATACTTTCTCAACCTCTCGTGACCAAGTACATGCGATGTCCACAAATATAGCTTAACCCCCATACAAAGTTTTATTCCCCCACGACATAAAATTGTGTTGACATTGTACCTTAATGGTACACATCCACATCAACTGACGCACG
>NC_049997.1:1245592-1309399 GCF_000003815.2 Branchiostoma floridae | reverse complement strand
ATTAGCATCAATTGAGACTATATAATAGCAATTTAAGATAAGCATTTAAAAAAGTATCTGTCTAACATTTTGTGATAGAGAAAGCATCCTTTGCAGATTTGGGTCTGAACAGTTTATGCTTGGAAATAGAGTTGAAACATAACATATAGGTAAAACATACTTTGGCAAAAGAATTAAAAGATGTGTTGTGCTCACACAGAAAATTAACACACACACACAAAATACCCTACAAATGTTGAAATCATCTCAGACTTCCGTTACCAGTTGGTCTCCTCTGTACCCCATGTTTTTCTGGTTGTCCACCAGAATGCCGGTCAGGTTGAGCCTGTGCCTGCCGACAAACGTCACGTTAATCTTCAGACAGGGGAACGATGACGTACAACCCCTCCTCATCTCCCCCGGACACTCGCACGACACGACGTCAGACGAGATAGCTGACGACAGAACGGTGCACGTTGTTCTGCGCATGTACAGACCACGGATTGCCGGCCTCACATCGTTTACGATGAAAATAACGAGTAAGACAAACGCACCAAAGCGCACCATCACTAGCATGGTGGCAGCCACACAGTAGCATTTACTCCCCGACATGGTCCACTGTTCAGAGTCTGCGGGTCGACAATGGTAGTCTATCAACTACAGCAGTAACGTTATTTTGAATCCACGTCCTACAGAAACTGAATAAGCAGTTCAGCCTCTACCAAAAGACTAATTGCGACTGCACAATATCAGATAGGAACCCAATATCTCTTCTGTATTACATCTCGGTCTGTAAGATTCCTTTACAAACCCCCTGATCATGACAGCCTGCCAGTACCTTTGAACTTCAGGTCAAAGGTTAAAATACGAAGAAATCTCTCAGCTCCATAAAATGTCGCTGTGTGTTAGCCTACATGGTAATTCAGCTTAGTACCTGTACACTCTTCATTCTACAGAAGGAGTGGCTGTCCTTAGGTTTTTGATGCAGGACACGTTGCGACAAGACATTAACATACATGTTAACATATATATTAACATATATCTTAATCTTAGCATTATGAAACCATTATGAAAGCGATCTGATCTAAAGATCATAACGTTACCTTGTTAACCAAATAAAAGTGAACATTATCAGACCTAGTTCATGAAAATGTGTATCTACTTATTAATGAGAAAAGAAATGATGAACAAGGTATTGGCTTGTAAAATATTAATTTCTCACCACTATTTAAGGTTACATAATCTAACGTTATATTCGTGACCACTTCTTTATATATACATGCGTTAGTCCCAGCATTGTATCTGTTAGACTGATCTATGTAGTTAATTACCTTCGCCGAGAAGGCTATATTTTCGGTTAAGGCCTAATGTTGTGTCCCTATATGTAGGTCAACAGCATATAACTCGAGAAGCTGTGTATGGATTTTGATGATATTTGGTAATTGAGTAGCGGACTAGCAGGTACATGTAATTGAGACTACGGTCTTCTATATCCGACACAAAAGGGCTAACCCTTAGCCGGTGAAGGAGCCGACGACATCCAGCTGAAACCCTTGCTGATCTAGCCCTTTTCGTCTCAAGAGACGCTGCATGTTATAAATAACCAACTAGCAATAAGAAGGTACGAGGTAATCTGACCAGAATTCTTGGCATAATGTTACAGTGTAACACATGTACGTCGTCTTCAGGATTTAAAAGTAGAAAATGTTAGTATATCAAAATTAGCTTATTTACTAGACTGTATTTATTTTCTACTCGGTGTCTCTTGTTCCCGAATGGCACCTAGTTTGGGGTTATCTCAGGTGAGGATGAAAGACCACCCCCACCCAACAATGTCCCGTTCCAGAACATCTTTATGCCTCGAAGTCGAACCTGACAACCGCTCTAGTAAAAAGAGCACATTTTGCTTTCAACGAGAACGCACGCGTTTTTCACCCATGCCGTTTTCTCGCGTTAATGAGTTAATTTGGTATTCACAATGCCAAAAGAAGGAAAACAGAAGAAGTATCGTGTCGATTGGACGCAAAGAGCCGCCATGTCGGCGAAAATCAGACAGAACGACGCTCTTCACAGAGAAGAGCGAGAGTCCAGAAGGGAGCAGTTTAGTGAGTATCAACAACTTTTTATGTCAAACTGACCTGTCCATTTTATTTGTTAACGTACATAGTTGCCTATTCCTGCATCTGTATAATTCAGTTTACTGAAATATGTAAAGCACTAGGTCAGTACTTTCAAGTTTGATGGTATTTATGCTCTAGTTTTTTTAACACTCAAGTGAAGAACTTCACATTGAACAATCGTGTATTTCACCTACTAATAGGGGTGGGTACCGGTACAGAAAATTCAGGTCCGGTTCAGGAACAGATGATCAGGTCCAGGTTTGGACCTGAACCTAGACCTGATTCAGTATGTGAGAACTTGTGAATGGACGATACTCAAAACAATGGTCGATTTCACGAATTTGTTTTGTCTGTATAGCGAGTTGTACCACTCGTGTTGATACAAACTATTTTCTGGCTATCTTACATGCACCTTACTTGTGCTATTACTATTTCTTGATGGTGTCTCTTTGAAGAACTACGATCAATCCTTATCAACAGCAACAGAGTTCATTTCGTCCACGTTTAGATTTTCTGCTTCCCCCCGGAATGACCCTCCCGCTGCAACATCGTGTAGAGGAGCAGACCAGAGCTCTCAGCCGGCCTCACGACAAGGTACGGACACTCAGTTTTAACGTGCCCTCACCAAAGCACAATGTGGTCTTAGCTAGTATTTAGAAGTTTATATATGTTTCCTTATCTTTCTTGAAGGAAGGAAAAATACTAGCATGTTGTTTTGTTTGCTAAGTTTTGCTCGACCTTGGCTTTATCTTTCTTTCTTTTCGCAACTCATGATTAATCCAAATTCAATGATACTTCTTGTAGGATCTAGGTTCATGCTACAACTGTGTATCATTGTTCAATGTTACCCTTACAGGCGGTTTTAACGAAACGACCAGTGACGCAGAAGCGCAGGGACGGAAGGAAAAAGCCGTACGGATCGTCATGGCGGGTCGGTGACGGAGAGTTCACGGACGACGATCGGAGCCCCAGCCGGGACAGACAGGGACAGGACAGGCACGGTTCAGGACAGCTGAAGTCGTGTCAACAAGGCACATCTTACGCTTCTTTTAAGGTAAATTAAGACACTTGAACATTAAACGTATCCTCGTTAAAAACTTTGTGATCCTCTGTTGATATGTAGTAGTGTTTGACGGACAGACTTGCCAACAGGGCGTATTGTTTCGATAGTCAATTATTCAGAAGACATTATTCTAATTTGTCGTATCGACATCGGGTCCTTACAATACCGTCTGAATAAGAGATACCAAACTGATACTGCCCTAGTTAAACTTTAAAAACAGTTGAGTGACCACATATCACAGGATTAACATGTACAGCTTTGTAATTCAGCACCACGGACGGGTCCTTTTCATTGTGTGTTGATATTTTTGGTGACAGGGACATGTGTAATTGCTTACAAGTATTTATGTTCATACGCGAAATAACGCGATTGAATTAGAAAGGCTGGCCTATTCACCTTGTGTGGATGGTCGTTTAACACCAGGGGCTTTCGTGACTTCCTTGCTTGGTACAACATGATATATTTGCATAACCACAAACTGACAGTAACAGATATGATATTGTTCGATGTTACCCTTTCAGACCGCTGTGTCAAAGCGAACGCGTACAGTAAAACGCAGAGACAGAAGGAGGCAACCATACAACTCCTCATGACTGTCCGGAGACGAGTCAGGACAGAACGACGAAGAAGACGACAGGAGCTCCAGCCGGGACAGACCGCGACGGGAGAAGCGCGACTCACACCAGGAGAAGTCTTCACGGATCGCGTCCTTCACTCCAGTCGCTCCTGACGTCCCCGCTCTCCTGCCCGGAAAGGAGAAGAGACGGCTGTCTAGGGAGAAGTCGTCACGGATCGCGTCCTCCACTCCCAACGCTCCTCACGTCCCCGCTGTCCTGCCCGGAAAGGAGAAGAGACGGCTGTCTAGGGAGAAGTCGTCACGGATCGCGTCCTCCACTCCAACCGCTCCTCACGTCCCCGCTGTCCTGCCCGGAAAGGAGAAGAGACGGCTGTCTAGGGAGAAGTCGTCACGGATCGCGTCCTCCACTCCAACCGCTCCTCACGTCCCCGATGTCCTGCCCGGAAAGGAGAAGAGACGGCTGTTTAGGGAGAAGTCGTCACGGATCGCGTCCTCCACTCCAACCGCTCCTCACGTCCCCGCTGTCCTGCCCGGAAAGGAGAAGAGACGGCTGTCTAGGGAGAAGTCGTCACGGATCGCGTCCTCCACTCCAACCGCTCCTCACGTCCCCGCTGTCCTGCCCGGAAAGGAGAAGAGACGGCTGTCTAGGGAGAAGTCGTCACGGATCGCGTCCTCCACTCCAACCGCTCCTCACGTCCCCGCTGTCCTGCCCGGAAAGGAGAAGAGACGGCTGTCTCCGCCGCCTGTCGTGCTGACACTCCGCCGTGTCGCACCGTCTCCTTATCATAAAGCCAAGGGGCAGCTGGGGCAACAAACGGAAGCAAAGAGTACGTTATCGTACAAAGGAACGAATCAACCAATTCAAAAGTCTGCCATGACGACTCAAGCAGCATAAAGCGACCACGTTCTACATTGGAGGACTCGGACGAGTCCCGTCGTCAAGAGGGCAAAGACAGCAGACGTCGTATTTCGTACGTAGAGTACATTAACAGGAGCAGGAGTGGGGATAGCAGAAACGTGATCGCTAGTGCAACTACGGTAGAAACAGGCACCAAAACCTCGGATGAGACGGAGAAGAGTCCAATTTCCGATCGCCGAGTGATCAAAGCACGGCGGCGGATGAGCCAGTATGAGTCTCGTCACCAATACGCGCCCGTAAAGAGGCGCTATGTCCCCTCATGAAAGAAAAGAAGACGACCGCCCCCACAAGCCGCCCTACCTCGTCCCCACCCGAGCTATCACACAGTTCAGCAACACGCTGTTGCGGCTCAGCTGAGTGCCGCTGCACCAACCCATGCACCAACCAAGGAAGAAACACCTGCTGTCATGTCAGCACAGACGGCGAGACCGCGGGCGTAAGTCACGGACGTGACGTCGTCATGCTCAAGTCGACGTCATTGGGAAGACCCTCGTAGAGTTCATCAAACGAGAGGATGAGAAGATCAGAAGAGACCAAGAGCTCCGGAAGCTGTTCCGCAAAAAGGCGGCGGCGCTGGCCGCGAAGATTGGAGGTGATGGAGCCATGCAGCAGCGGGCCTGCAGCGGCAGCGGAGTTACAGGAGATGTCGGTCAGATCGGAACCCTTAAAACGTCGGGAAGAACGTCTCCGGTACGGCGTGGGTCAGTCAGAGATGCCTCCTAGCGACCAGGAGACAGATGGCAGACTACCAGCCCAGCAGTACCCTGTCCAACAGCTCATCCAACCAAGGTACATTACACAGGTGAGCAGGAATAAACTATATATCAGCAGTTATCATTTATTGATAAAGACTGTCACTTGAAAAAATATCAAGGAAAGGCGACTTGCAACAAGATTTTGTGCTTGGAGAGTATTCCACGCAATAGGGCTTAGTCTCGGTAATTCGTCATTAACCTATAATTAACTTTTGGTGTTTGTCTTTTTGCAGAAGAAGAGCAGCAACAATCAGACAGGTCGCAAAGACAGACCGACCCGTTGCTGTGAAAGCCGGGAAAACCGACAACTCTGTCATCTTGGGGTCAGCGACAGCATCGATGCCGATGCAGGACCACTCCAGTACCCGAACAGCGATGGCTGTACCATTGATGACGCCAACACCAGATAGCAACAACAACACAATCACGGAACCAGCGACACCAGCTTTGCCGGCAGTGTTGCCAGACAGGATTCCTCTAGAAGACGCCATACGACTGTTAGTTGGAACTGAAAGCAAGGATGATCCAAGTCTCCATGTGCATGTGAACAGCCCAGTGGCAACAACAGCACGATCCCCCACAAGCGTTTTTCCCAAGGCGCGAGGTCAGAGCAGCTCAGGTACCAGTACTGGCAAAATGGAACAAAGCAGTGGAGGTAGCTCCTCGGACCTCCTGCCTACCAGCCAGTCGACTCGTCTTGGCGACAAAAGGTCTAAGAAGCGTGCGCGCACCGGGGCAGATACTGGTACAGGCAAACGGTTCAAGCCGCAGAGCAGCCTAACATTAATGTACAGCACTTGTGAGCCTGTCGATGTGTTTGACGCGTCTTACAACGAAAAGAAAGACGACGGCTTCGACGGCTACGAGACCCCAACCCTGTCCCTGAGCCGCTCAGACGACGGGCTGTGGCACTCCTGTAAGCCGGTGAATAGCCTGAGCAGACAGCCGCCTCTTCCTCCGTTATACCGTCCCCGTCCCCCGGGGCTGGAGCACGTCCAGGACAGCCCTCCCCCGACCAGCCCGGGCTCGCCGCGCCACCCTAGCTTTCCGCTCCACCCTAGCTTACCACAGAGTCGGCGTTCGGGAGGACCCCGGCTCCCCGTTACAGTCCACCTCCACATGTCCCGACCACATGGTGGCCAGGTACCAGAACTACCTGTGGATCGAGCCGTGCCTCTGGACCGACTCCGGGCTGTGCGATATGGTTGACGCGTCAGTCGACACGGCTGTGCCAAACAAGCAGGAAAGATGCGCGTGCGATGGACATTTGACAAACAGATGATTACGTAAAAAAACGAACAAAACTAAAAAAAAGTTCTTTCATTAGCGTTATCTATTTATTACAATTTTGTTTAGCAATGTCAATGAAGTATTTCCCGTTGACGGTCCCATGCCACACTTCCAAATGCAAGCCAAACAACAAAGTCGACAAAAAAGTTTGGCCGTACTGTTTGGATCAAATCAAAACCTGAGCTTCATTATATGTAATTATACTGTTGCTTATAGGAAAGGGAATAAATGTTAACAGGAATGACCAGAAGCACTAGTCGCTATACATGTGTGCTAACTAATGAAATGTGAGATTAAAAGTATACAGCTGCTTTACGTGTACAGTATATGTGATCTGTGATTAAAAAACACTTTTCATCAAATTCGGGTCGTCATCTACGACCTATGAGAGGTCGTAGATACTAAGGACGTTCGTTAGTACATTAAGGACGAGAACAAATAGGTCTACGATATAGGTATATGTCTGATGTACAAAACGAAATGCGTGTCAGACAGCCTTTGTGATCAGAGTCGATCGTCAGATATACAAATGTATTATCAACGGAGAATAAGGAATTACATCTGAAAAGGTAGTGAGAAGCTTAAACTCAAGTTTTACAGTGATTGACTAAAACAGTTTTTAGATACAATTTGCTGATACGAATTCCTGGCCCTCCACTGTGTTCATCAGAAGTAAAAAACAACAACAATAGATTCCCTCAGATAACGAGAAATAAGTACGGACATTTCGCGATTTTACAATTTTCCAGGCGAAACCGTGTGCAGTATACTTGTAATTGGTCATTTTACCACATTGCCGATGTTACACCCTGACCGGTCTTCCAAGCGCTGAATACAGTCAGGAACAACGTCACTATTGTCTCGGTCCGGAGTTTCTTTTATGATTTCGGAGGTTGGCTAGGCGGAGACCCTTAGGCCGAAGGGCGACAGTTCCGCTAAGAAATGTAGAACGTAAATCTTACCAATACGTGGAAAGCTCGCCGTTTCCTGCTTCTTTCCGGGAGACATGTTCATATTGGTTGTCTATTGCCTCTGTATTTTGGGTAGAGTATGCAGTCAAGTTTTAATTTAGGACCCAAAAGGTATATTAAAATATATTTTTAACACTTTTTTTAATTGAAGCTATTTAGTAAAAACGGATTTTCGTGGGATAATGATCTACATAGCAGAGAAGCTAATCAAGTTCTTCATGTTTGTGAAAATGCAAATAAAACATAATCCACGTGACAACTTTTTTTACCCTAAGTACCAGCCCCACCAAAGGTAGGGTAGGGATCCAGGTTGACGTGAAACGCACCTTATTATATCTATTCAATATGTAATACCCACCCGAATTAGTATAGCCTACTCTAATATGTGTTATATTCATACTTACTTGTTACATTTATATGTGTTATATTTACAGAACCAAGCCAGAAAGTTATCTGCATGTAAAGTCTCAAAGTAAGAGTAAAGGTAAGGAAAGCGACACTGATAAGGTTACCTTTAAAGTTAAAGACAATTATATTTATATACAATAATGCCAAAAAAATAAGGATGTCTCGGACAAATATATGCATTCAAATGGCAAATAGCATGGTGTCGTGAAACTGTTTATAATGGTTAATATTCCCTCGTGTTTGATGACAATATACACTACACCAATGTTTTGATTATAGTATGTTTTTTTAAATGTAACATAAAATTACATAGGATGTTAAATTACCCTACCCCTGACTTACGGCTAAGATAAGCCGTTATGCCGATCTAGAGCCCATACGATCGAGATTATCTCGGCAAGGAAGCATCCGATTGGCAAGCGGTTTTCATCTTCCAATAGCGCGCAAAGAGACCTTTCGAATGATATAAAGTTTGCCCGGCCGCAACTTGAACCCTAACTTGGAATCGCGTTATTAAGGCATCACCCTACCCCTGACTTACGGCTAAGACTAGCGGTTATACCACGACTAGTGTCCATACGATCGAGATTATCTCGGCGCCAAGGAAGCATCCGATTTGCAAGCGGTTTTCATCTTCCAATAGCGCGCAAAGAGACCTTTCGAATGATCTAAAGTTTGCCCGGCCGCAACTTGAACCCTAACTTGGAATCGCGTTATTAAGGCCCCCATTCCACTTGACGGCGCTCTGACGGCGCTCTGACGGCGATGGCAAATTTGCCCCATCGCCGTGAGAGCGCCGCGATGGCAGAATAAGCTGCTCTAGTGGAATCTTTACTGCGACGCCAGCGCGCTCTCAGCGCGACGGATAACTTAAAAGTCAGCAACTTTTATGGGCTGCCAAAGACTTAAAATATTACTCAACGAATTTCATAGATAAAGAATGAAATTTCTTACGTTTTGTGTATTTTATTGTCTACTAACTCATACCTTTACGTCTTATGCAGTTTTAAATTATAAAATGAAGGCTGTTAACAAATCCCATTTTGCTCACTGTACAGGGCTCAGCGTGAGTCTAAGATAACCCATACGTCTGATTTGCTGGCTTTAAAAAAATTAAATTTGCCATGTAACTTATTCAAAATGAATATCATTATCATGCCACGTTATTATGGTAAATTATAAGATAGTGAAACGATTTGATGTATTGAAAATAAGTCTTCCATAATCTCAATCTACAGGTTAAGAACATGAAAAGTAAAATGTTATTATGTTGACATTTAAAAAATAAGTCAAGACACAATAATAGTGTTCTTGATTATTCAATCTCAGTTTATTCATTGTACATCATTTGTACTTTTTTAAAACATTTCTCCGATTTCTTTTTCGCCAATTTATGTTATCTGTATATGTATCTATATAGCCGGTATAACCGCCCTTCGGCGTAACACACCAGCTTCGCAGGCACGCGGCGCGGCAGCAGCTGGTTATATTACACTGAACGACTCATCACACCTAACTTTTGCACATCTATATGCAAGTGTTCTCTGAAACTATCCAGAGAAGACGCCCCTACTGTGCTTGGTGATAACAAATTCCACTCTACAATAGTATATATAATATATCTAATCTGGAGAAATCATGTGATACAAAACGCTGAATAAAAGCATTGTATGTGTAGTTATCCAATTTGTATTACCCATGATTTTAATTAGGAAGTGATTCATGACACAAAAGTAAGATTTGACAAAGAAATTCATCAAAATATACTTCTTCAAGAAAAAAGATTGTATGAACTATAGTTGAGAGCGCAGCGAGAGCGCGGTGAGATCGCCGTCCCTGTGGAATGGGTCCTATCATTTACCATTGTTCAGCCCTATTGTCGCTCTCCGCGCTCTCTCTGCGCTCTCATGGCGCTCTCATGGCGATCATTGTTGCATCGCCATCCTCGGCGCTCTCATGGCGATGGTATGGCAGGGCTCCATACCATCGCCGTGGTGACGGCGCTCTCGCGGCGATGGCACTCCCACCGCGCTCTCACGGCGCTCTCACCGCGCTCTCACCGCGCTCTCACGGCGCTCCCACGGCGACCTTGGCGATTTCACCGCGCTCTCACCGCGATGGTCAAATTTGCCATCGCCGTGAGAGCGCCGCGAGAGCGCCGTCCCAGTGGAATGGGGGTATAAGGCATCACCCTACCCCTGACTTACGGCTAAGACTAGCGGTTATACCACGACTAGTGTCCATACGATCGAGATTATCTCGGCGCCAAGGAAGCATCCGATTTGCAAGCGGTTTTCATCTTCCAATAGCGCGCAAAGAGACCTTTCGAATGATATAAAGTTTGCCCGGCCGCAACTTAAACCCTAACTTGGAACCCTGTTATTAAGGCATCACCCTACCCCTGACTTATGGCTAAGACACGGCTAAGACTAGCGGTTATGCCACGACTAGAGTCCATACGATCGAGATTATCTCGGCAAGGAAGCATCCGATTGACAAGAGGTTTTATCTTCCAAAAGCGCGCAAAGAGACCTTTCGAATGATATAAAGTTTGCCCGGCCGCAACTTGAACCCTAACTTGGAATCGCGTTATTAAGTTAACCGTCAAACCACCGTATTGGGTCAAAACTAACCCCAGGCGTATATCAATGCGTGCAATTATATAATTTCTGGTTGAAAACAAATTTCCTTCCGGGAGTTTGTATATAAATTATATATGAACCCTAACTTAGAATCGCGTTATTAAGGCATCACCCGTTCCCTGACTTACGGCTAAGACTAGCCGTTATGCCACGACTAGAGTCCATACGATCGAGATTATCTCGGCAAGGAAGCATCCGGTTTTGCAAGCGGTTTTCATTTTCCAATAGCCCACATCCTTAATCCCTGGTGAAATGAATGGTGGCTCTGTTTCCACACCTTTGGTCCCTGGTAAAATGGATAATCCGCCTCGTGCATGACTTTTTACAACATGTGAAATGGGTGGCCCCCTTTCCAAGACCCTTTAACAATAATGTCGGAGCTGCTGAGACTGAGAGTAAGTGGTATACGTTTGGGCGCCCTGGCGGCATGTTTTGGAACTTCAGGGGCCACTTTACTGTAAAGAAAGGGTTGACATATCGTCCTCATTTTTGGTGTGTAGATAGCTTAAGGCCCCAATCATGATGCAAAAAATGGTTTTATCTGTTTTGGCATACAAATCCGACAGCAAAAAGGCATGGTAATGCGACCTCTTACCCGCTGAGGTTGATGTGATTCTGCACAACCAAGGAGGTTAAATATATAACCTCCTTGGAACAGTCTCGTACTTCTGCGTTAGATCATTGATCTTCGATCGGAATTGAACTTGCTGAATCTGCGTTCTACCATGGCCTTGAAAATGCGTTCCGATATATACTAGGACGTTTTCTCTGGATCTCCTGACACATCCCCCTGCGATAGCCGAGGACTGCTGGCTCTCAGTCGACCAAGAGGCGGCCCGATAATATAAACAAATTTTACTATTACTATTACATATTTTGCCGAAGTGCTGAATGACCGGCTAAAATTCTACTTGTTCCCCGTGACGCCACCAACTATGAAAGAACGTGCCCGGATGTAAAATGAATCGCGCCGATTTTGCGTTAATACTTAATAATATATAAAATGAAAAGCTGCGATTCCAGATAACTAGGAACAGATACACCTGACAAGGAGGTTCCGAAAAAATCCATTTCGTATCCGAAATGGAACGTTCATGATGACAGATATATCCGTTTCAGGTTCCTAAATGGATAGGACCGTTTCATTTTTTTTGCATCATGAATGGGGCCAAAGTGATGCCATAAACTAGTAGTTATGTATGAATGATGCAAATCGGAACCTACTTTGCATAATTGATGAAGAAATTATCTAAACCTATTGCGACATGTGCTATTTGTAACTGAGAAAGAGAATGATACTATAGATAACAGATACCAAGCGAATAGAGGCCTGCTTTGCATAATAAATGAGAAAATGCCATAATCCAATCGTGGTAACTGTCGTGAATTTCTTACTTGTGGCATTTGGAAGTTATGTACACATATTCACCACGCACTGATTATTCTTAATTAATACAACAGTTGTAAAGATTGGCAAAAGTATGGAGTCGTGGAACTCTAGTTGAACAATTCAATGTTAACGATAGAAAGGGGTGCCTTCTCGCTGACCGACTGTCAGTTGACATTTTCTGTACAAATGTTATTTTTGGTAAAAACCACCAATGAAATGACATTTTTAACCAACATTTGCTGATTTGTGACTCCAGAATACTCACAAAGCGTATAACGGTATACAGCGTACGATCTGGGCAATTAGGCGTTGGAACCGTGTTACCGCTATGGCGCAGTGATACATCAGGACCGTATGACGATATCTGCGCCAACAACAATTAAACAAAAAACGTTACGAAGAACGGACTTTTTGGGAAAAATAAACGAATATACACTTCTATAGCGGTAGCCGAAAAATTGGGAGCAAAAACGGGGGAAATGAGATGGGGGAAACCTGTGATTTGCGTCTTATTTTACTGTCATCATCCAGTCGTCAGCTGGCTTTGATGACGTAATGAGGCCAAAAACAAAAAAAAAATCATCATTGCAGTCTTCGGTTTCACCATTGTAGTTTGTAAAAGAAATCACTGCAATGTAAAACAAATAATGAATTTAACTATACTTTTTTAATGAAAAGTTGAGATTAAGTTTGGAAACACGTGATCAGTTCCACCAATAGCAGAAGTTTGCAGAACCCAGCAGAAACCACTGTCATTCTCTGCTGAGCTGAGTGTACTTCTCGCTCTCGATATAACGTCCTTGCTCTCTATAACGTACTTGCTCTCTAGCTATAACGTCCTTGCTCTCACCAAGGCTCTCACACAGACTGAGTTTTCATTAGTCAACTACTTCAACCGTTGACAATGAACGAGGTAAGCTGAACTGAGTTTTTGCTAGACGTAACGTTTACGTACGAAGATCATCATGCATGCAGTTCTGCAGCACGTCACCTACATACCACACAAACATAACTGTGTTACTGCAGAAACGCAATTTGTTTGTTTGTTTGTTTATTTTTATTTATCCAGGGGTAACTGTTACATGTCGCCTGGCTGGCGTTTTTCAAAGATCCCTGGGGGGGGGGGGGGACCCGTACATACATAACAATAAATGATAACAATATAAAATCAAATAAATGGTGACACAGCATGAATTCGCAAACGCTGTGGCTATTGACACACTGAGTGTGCCTATAGCCTAAACAGGCTATTGACACACCTAGATGTCAGCCAGCCAATCAGAGTTTGTAACATGCCTTTCCCGACATTATTTTGCCAGGCTCTCGTCTCATTACAAACTTTTGTCACAAGTAACAGTTGATTAGACATTTTTCGGAAGATTAGACATTAGAATCTTTGAATCTTGGAATGAACGGACGTATTCAAGTTATTCCCTACATTTGGATAATTGTATCGCGAGTGTTGGGCATGGCATAGTGGTTAGTGCGTTGACCCGCCAACTGTCCTACCCCGGTTCGAATCCGCCGTCTGAAGTTTTTTTTCCAATGCACACTGTAAACTGTAAATTTAACCCCAAAATCCGACGAAAACTGGCCGATTTCGGCACAAAATCGTGCTAGTTATCATCAAAAATTTATAAAAACCTCAATTTTGAAAATGATGCGGTCGTTATGGGTCCCAATTTCGGCCGGTCGCGTTGGCCAGGTGGTCGTTGAGAAAAGGTCGCTTAATGCTTACGTCAATGGGAAAATAAATCGGGACCGAGAAAAAGTGGTCGAAATGGCCAGGTGGTCGCTGAGAAGAGGTGGTCGCTCGGGCAGGTTTGACTGTATATCAAAATCTTATTCAATGGAAAAAATCTTAGGTCATGCACTTGCTCGATCAGCATTTTCTCTTGCCCTGGACAATAGGGCTAGTGGACTTATCCAACCCTGCGGTCCCTTAGTAAATACAAGCAAAATATTCCTCTCAAGTGCAGGAAATGAAGTTTCAGATGGTCAAGACTTCATTATTTTTTCTCCAGTTAAAGTCTGGATGTCCCTTGCGATGGCTTGCGCCTCAGGCAACCAAGACACTCCGGCGCTCGTTGCCATCAAAACTCTTTTTCTCTGACAGAAATGTCATAATATTTAGCATAGTCTACCAGCAAAGTTTGTCCCTTAAAGTGCATGTACATGTACATTTGAGTTAACTGGTTTTAGATTACATGTACTTTGAGTTTGACTTTCATCCAGCCATTTCCTGTTAGTTTAGTTTGGTTGTTCTGTCTTTAAGACACATAATTTGTGGAACAATTGTCAGATGTAGAATGTCTTAAATGCTGTAAGAAACCTTCCATTTTTTGTTTCAAGTAATATGAAGAATTTGTCTTGTGTTTTATACAGATGCGTAGGTGGCCACCATGTGGCGGTGACAGTCTCACAAGACCACCCCTCCGCAAGACACCATGGAGCAGCATGGTGCTCACAAGACGCCCCCTCCACAAGCTTAAGCGGACACCTTGTAAGCAATTATTGCAAATTAGTACATTCTGTATTCTGCATTAGCAGCAATGGTGCGTACCGAAGGTCACCACGCTGGTCTGTTGCACGGCTATTTTTCTTTTTGCCATGCTAATGTAATGCGTTTCCATGGCCCCCTTTGTGTATCATCAGGACTCGAAATACCACATGCATAGTATTATGTAAGTTTGTGCATGTAGAATTGGTGTGGTGCAAGTACCCTCAGACCAAACTTGTACCAGTGGCTCCAGTGGCCACTGCTTACCTGACATTAGAAAAAGCCCTGGATTTGAATAATATGCACGTGTGAACCTGAACCATAAGGTTTAAATATATCAAGGCACCAGTATACAGGATATAAAAACAATGGTAATGAAAGTTAACCTTTGTTGTATCACATACATTTTAAATTAGAAATTTGAAGTCTTATAATAGAATAGATTCAAGCAGTATAAACAGTTAAAGGTCTGTCATTTTGTTTTGCTGTCATTCGACTTTATTTTATGTTTTGCATCAAGACTTTTTCACGTGAAGGCTTCATGTGAATATTGCAAGGTTTACCTGTGTGAAAATCAACTCGCCCCGAACGGTTCGAACCGGTCCGAGGGCAGTCCGAGCGGTCCGCCTACGTCAAAGCCGTCCGGCCCGCGAGGCTGCCAGTCCGAGCGCCGGGCGGTGAACCGTCATTAAGTGGTTCAGCACGTTCGGCAGTTCAGGACCGCCGGACGCTTCGGGCGCCGTAAAACACTTAGAAAAAATTGCCGCCGCCCTGCCAAATTTTGTCTAAGTCCCTAAATTGTATGAAGCCGTGCGACAGCGCCCCCTTCCGTACACTAGGCGCAGCGGCCAGAAGAGCAGTAGAGTCCGTAGGTGAGACTATTAGACATTGTTAGAGGCATGCATTACGTCCATTATTGCGGGGCAACAGCCAGAGCGGGCGAACACTAATAGTAATAGCGTTGCACTATCGCCAGAACAATACAAAATGTACTATGAAAATTTAAAAAATTGAGATTTTTCTACCTTCAAATCTACAACTTTTCTTCTATATTATATTTTGGCCGCGACTAATGAATGGGTGACGTGTTTTCTTGTACATATATGTCACCACGCACGGCTGTCTGAAGTGAAGAGTAGAGTATAATACAATACTCAATAGAGTAGCAAAAACCAACTGATGGGTCTTCTAGTAAAGTTTACATACACTTATAAAATGCTGTTCATTTTCCAATTTCCAGCTTACAGTGTTGAGTCACCCTTTGAAGAATCTGCTCCGCTACTCAGTGCAGTTTTTCTGCATGTGCGAACGTTGCTCAGAAAGCCCGGCTGTCCAGTGTGCGAGATGATTTTGGAAAACACGGCGATCCCAGTTCCAGGCTGCACCCGCTGAAATAAACAGCGGGTTGATTGACATCCCGCCTGTGAGGCGCACGTGAGCGGCGCTCTGGTGGTCTTCCCACCACACATTGGCCGTTGCCATGGCGCCATGCTGGCGGCAGCCGTTTGATGTGTACAGTGTGGGACAATCTATTTACTGGCTAGCCAATCGCTACGATTTGTACGAAATGAGCCGGAGACGTCGATTTTCACTGCAAATAATGAGCCACATGATTGGTTGTAAGAAACTGAAACTGAAATCCTATGCCCCACTATCAAGTTTCTTGGATATTCATCTGAATATGGCGAGCCAAAACACGTTGTTCAACCACGTGATTAAGACAATGCCAAAATTTTCGCAGTTACATATTGCCACATTTTGTGACATAATTTAGGTTGTGGGCCCTGTCCGAGTTTTATGGACGGGAAAATACGTCTGGGAGAACTGCGACAAATGCCTGTTTGTCTAATAAAGTCGGCAGGCTTGATTGCCGACTTGCATGTCGGCTTGCTCTCTCCTTGCAGGAAAATGTTAGTCTCTACCAGTACCAGACTCCGGGTCGCTGGAAAACCGTAGAAATAGAATGAATAGAAGAGTAAGCCGGCCAGGGAACAGTACGCGACCTGCACAGTTTGGATTGTCCATCACGCCCATGCAGCGTTGAGTACGCGGATCACACCTACATGTTTATCCTCTCGA
Organism: Branchiostoma floridae; assembly: GCF_000003815.2. Lineage (NCBI taxonomy): Eukaryota > Metazoa > Chordata > Leptocardii > Amphioxiformes > Branchiostomatidae > Branchiostoma > Branchiostoma floridae. Next base: position 1,292,706 of record NC_049997.1, on the reverse strand, counting down.
CCATTATTAAAGGGTAATCTGCCACGAAGTACCAGTCTTTGTATCGTATCTCGTACACTACCAAATGCCGTGCATGCAGCATATAAAATCTTTATTGACACGACAAAAGTAAAGCGACTTTCGTAAGGTCTATAACTAAACAGACATATGAATATCTATATAGGTATGAACAAGTCATTGTTACGAAGTCTGTTCTCATGAAGAATGAATATGTTTTAGTCCTGTTTGTCTCTTTATTTTTCTCTAGCAGTAAATGAGAAAAAAGTCTTAAACACGTAACAGCAGATACAGCTTGGATAGTCGCAGTGGCATGGCGAATAAGAATTCGGCACGCCGTATTTCGTTTCTAAATCACACGAACGCTATATTGTCCGTTCTGCTGTCGTGTTTGATTTACTAACTACATTGCCCACGCCAATAAAATCGTTGTCTTCCAAGCCCAGTGTAATAAAGTACTATAAGAAGAAAAAACGACAATGCTATTGTAGGTCACCCTGGCACCTGAGGTCTTCACCATACGACTCGGGATTGATCATGCTCGCACGGCGTTAAAACGGGCGGGGAAAAGTTACAGACCACCATTGTTTTCTGTAGAACTAAATATAATCTTTCTACCCTATGATTAAATAATTGTCTCTGGCTCTTTACAAATAAGACGACATTGAGTTGCGCTACGTTTCGATTGACTGTCATTGTACCAAGCGACGATTCTGTCCAAATGTGCAATAATACGGGAGATAATGTTGAAAATGTATTTAGCATCTTTATTGCCTTTCATGGCGTCCGGCATTATCTCGCCTTGTGGACAATACCTAACATGATTTGTGAAGTGCAATATTTTGAATGTTTCTCACTTACCAAAATTTCCACCATCGTTTGGAGTCAAAGCGCATGCTTTGGCCGGAAAGGAACTTGTGAGCAGTACCTGGTTGGATCACCTGTTGGACGACCTGTAGCAGCGAGACTTCAATCGACTCTCTGAAAACGTGTTGAGTTTGACCAGTGATATTCCCCTTGACATTATATCAAGAAAGTGGGACTAAAAACAAGTACAGTGCTGTGTCACGCTGGAGTACGGTATCCAAAACAGGACACGGGGAACGGTTAGCCGAACATCTAACGCCACCATTTTATATGCATATTGTTGTTAGAAGCGTTAGAACTACTTTATCATTTTGACGTACAATAAAAATTCGAAAATATACAAATCGGTTAGTTGCAAAGAATTCTGGAATCCAAAACCATTTCCCATTGGCGCTATTGTTTACAGCACCCCATATTTGCAAAGCCCAAATCGGCTAATCGGGAAAAAAATTCAAGTTACAACGCATGTTAACCCCGAAATATGCCAAACAAATCACCAGAATCAGCAGGAATGAACCAAAATTTTCCCGTATAAAGATATCAGATCGCCAAAAGTATCAAAACTGCCTGTTTTGAGTCCGAAAAGGCCGCGATTTCTATTCAATTTACGTCGCTAGCGCGCGGCCCGGCGGTTGCCGCAGGGAATCATGGGATACTACACATGACGCCGCGTCCGCCATCTTTGTTTTCGTGATGGAAATGTTTTGAAAATGACGCTGTCGACTGTGGCAAAATTTCAGTGTAATCTGTGGACATCGTAACTGGAAAATTTGTAGATATGAAGATTAACAGTTTATTTATGCGTTAGTCATGAGTATTTTCGCCTAGTACATAAAGTTTGTCTGAAAACCAAGAGCGTTTTCGTCCTACAACGTAGCGATGTTTTTCGTCTGTGTATCACATGTCGACAAATCTTACGTAGTAAGCGCGTGCACTGTACCCTTGATCAGTCCTCTATTAATCAAAACAATTGTTCATTTGGCAAATTTAGAATACGTTTGCATATGTACCTCGTTTTTTTCGGTAGCTTAACGTGTTTTAGCAGTGTTAATTTCTTTGTTTTCTTCAAGCCGATACTATAGACGAAACGTAACAGATCTTTTGATGCATCGCGATTCGTTCTTCGACACTAAAATGTGATAACAATATCACAATTACCGATAAAAGATAAATTTGCCGCTGAAAGTGGCTAATAAGTATATTTGTGGAGTTTAATGAAATTATGGACTTGATTATTTGTGGTAGAAATGATTGTGTTGTATTCTTTGTGTCAACATGATTATGCGTGCGATGCGTTCACCGATGCCCCCCTCCCCCATCCCCACTCGGGTCATTTCGGGCAACATCTTTTAATCGGGAACGCCGGTTAGTCGGGAAAATTTAGCTGGCAAATGGCCTTCCCTAATAAGCGACTTCTACTGTATTACTCGTTAGTCGAAGCGACGACTGGATCAAGAAACGCCGTGGATGGCTGCATCCAGCACGTTACACTTACAGAAGGAGAGACTATGCACTACCCGTGCGTCGCAAATTGATAGGGGTTGGGGATGGTGACGCACAATCTAGGGGTCAGTGTCATGTTCCCCTGAGAAATTTGGACGCTTCATCCTTCGTAATATGAAAGGTTAGACTTAGAGAACTGCCCTGGATCTGGCCAGGGACAGGCGGATCTCAGGACACGCAACAGTGCCTCCCGAACCGTTCTGAACGTTCGGACCGGCTATCACGATTATTGTCAGCAGGGTGTCAAGCTTGAAAGACTCCCCTGTCTGCCCCTGGGGATAACATGAGCATTGCGCGTGCGTCGCGGTCATTTCAAATTGAAAACTCATCAGTAAACCGTTTCCTGATGTCCTGTGTTATTTTTCCGATTTTAGTCTTATACTAACTAGTAACTAAGGCTAAATGTACAGACTATCATGACTTCTATCATGGATAAGTTGGAAGAGGTGTCGCGTGAGGGGTTTGTACGTTGTCGTTTCGGGTCAGGATGCATCAAACTGCCATGGAGAGATGGAAAAGGACTAGCAACACAAACAATTTGTGTGGAATTATGTTCTGGTGCTGTTCCAACCGACTGCCGAAACTTCCGTGGAATACGAACGGACTGGAATGCAAACATCCCTTCTTCATGTTCAAGACTGAACTCACCAGGTAAGAAACTGTTTTACATCGTTTAGCTGTGTTACCAAGTGTGTTAGATGTGAAATTATCAACAGCACAGTCAAAATCCTGGCTAACTGAAGGCATGTATTTTTCCGCACTTACTGGGACTCCTGTGGGCTGTATTATGCACAATGTTGTTTCAGCGCCCATTTTCGTGGAAACACAGTGGTATGATGACGTAATTTTCACTTGTTGCAGCAAAGAGGAAGTCATGTTTCCACGTACCGTTGCAAATTATATCATAAATATAACCTTCTCGGCGAAGATAATGATGTGATTATGATCGTCTTACAATTTCCGCATACACCACTGATCGGAGGTAATTTTAAATCCATGACGAAGGTAACGAAGTTGTTTCCTCAATGTCCCGGGTTTGATAAAACCTCCCTGGTTGGGGGCAACGTTCTCACGGGTCGGACATGTCGGAGCCAGGCGGATCTCTGGACACGCCACAGTAAATCCCGAACCGTTTGAACCGTTCGGACGGGCTATCGGGATTATTGTCAGCAGGGAGTCAAGCTTTAGAAACTCGCCTGCCTGCCCCTGGGGATAAAACCTGTGAAATTCCAGCGAATTTGTTTTCTTCTCTGTACTTCATTAAGTGTATCTAGGTTGTGTACATGCCCAATGCTGTGTAACGACTAAACGCACAGAACAAAGACTAAACTGTAGACTAAGCGTAATCTGAATTAGAAGTGAGGTGTCCATGTCCATGCTTCATATAGAGTAGAGAGAGTAGAGTACAACTACAACTGAAAAATATTAATATCAACGTTCCATAGAATTACTTCTCCTCACCATGGCATACTAGTAACTTCCTCCCAAGGACGTTATATCCATGTCCTCACGAGCGGAATTTCCTCGACAATAATCCTCCCCGTTTAACATTGTTCCTCCTTACCAACTTTTCAAAAAGCGTTTATTTACTTGTGCCGCAAGTAAAGATTTCGCCTGCTATTCACACATGTGCCTTTGACGGGCATAAAAATCTATCAAGCGATGTGAAAGTTGAAACGTCTACGGCGTAGGTTAACAATAATCCTCTAGGGTGACGTCTTTTAATCTCTACTCATTCAATCAACATTGTATGATATCACTCGTGGTACTTCTGAAGCCTTCTGAATATCGTTGATTTTACAAAAGTTAATGAAATCACATGCACAATAACTATACACTAGAGACAAGCAGATTTTACATCCTATTTACTTTGCTGAATAATTTAAGTAGATTCTAGACTTACGGCCGAAGCTCAAAGGTGCGGCCGGACGTTGCAATTGGTGATTTTGCCACCCTTCCAGAAATTGGAGACCCGTTGTAGTGTGACATTTTGATTCCTGCCCTACGAATCGGTCTGGTAGGCGGCTGTCCCCGGAGACCAGTTTTGCTGGGATTAGGACAGAAGGAAAGCTTTACGGGAACACCGGCCAGTCTTAGTCTCTACCAGACTCCGGATCGCTGGAAAATCATAGAAATGGAACAAATAGAGAGGAATATAACCGGCCAGGGAACAGCTCGCGATCCCGTGCTGTTTCCTGGCCGGTTATATTCCTCTGGCCGGCTTACTCCTCTGATTTGTTCCATTTCTACGATTTTTCCCTAAAGTTTCGCGCTGTGTGGGTGTGGCCTAGCCACTGGCTCGCAAATTGATATCTGGATCGTATTTTCCCGTCTTTGAATAGCTTGCTCGTGAAAAAAGGCAAGAAACACAAAGGAAATGGGTATAATGACGACATCATTCTTAGTGGTATTCCTGTCAATGGATGTGCAAACTTTGCCAAAAATTAACACATGGAACGTAAACTAAACAACAAACAACGACTTATAGACATGTGCGCACGTGTCGGGCGGCTGTCCTAAATGACCGGGAGGCTTCAATCAAGTGTGGGAGAGTTCAATTCACGTATGGGGGCCAGCACCTATATCAAAACTAGTATTATTTTAGACACGTAGAATAATATTTTGTGGCACTAGATTAACATATATTACCATTCAATATTTAGATACAACTTTCTTTCAACAAAATACAATAAAGTTCAACACACACCAACAAAATGTTTGGCTTCTTCATAGGATCGTCTTCTTGTTTACGTTTGAGATGGGGTCACTGAACCCTCGCCGCCGCTGGGTGCGTAACGTGCCTAGCGTTGGCATGAATATATTAGGGCATTCAATGATGTTATAAATGAATCTTCTAGATTATGGACTTGAATGTATATCATATATTAGTGATAGTGTCTCCGCCACATGTTTGGTAACCACGCTTCAGTCGGAAAGACATCATGATCAGCAATCCATTACTTACGCTTTGTACATGGTTTGTGCGGGCAATCAAATGTTTCCTGGGACTCCGCACACACATAACGTCAAAGTGAGGGCACATGTGATTTACATTGATTGTCTTGCGGCTGGTGTCATTCTGTAACTTCAAGCCGTCATTAATATTTTGTCTATAGGAGCGCTGGCGGCAGAGGGATGAATTGCATTCAAATTCTTTCTATTTTGTGACGGCATTCCGGCGGTTCAGACCGTCCGAACTGTTTGGGCAGCGATTTCCACCTCACAACAGCACGATTTTACGCATTTCACGGGTGTTTTGGAGGTACAGTTGCCATGTAATTTGGTGGTTCGCAGACGTCCGCAGACGTCCAAGCCGGCGCCCCGCGGTGCTCTGCATGCCCCCAGACGGTTCGGATCGCTTTGTTGCTATGGGAACCGCCCGTTCGGCCGTCCGGCCCGGGCGGAGCTATACCGGCTCGAACCGTTCGAACGGCCCGCTCCAGGCCGCCGCCCGAAAGCGTTCGAACCATGCCGTCCGGGACCAGTCCGGGACGTAGTCCGGGCTAGTCCAAGCGGCCAATCTGGACCCTTTATGGCCGTCCGAACCGTTCTGCGAACTGTCGAGCGTCCGTCCCGTCCGACCGACCCGTCCGACCCCCGGACTATTGCATGGTTCGAACTGACGGTTCATGCCGGTTCGGACTAGTCCGGGACGGGCAAATTTTCACACAGGCAACTGGTGCACAAGTGCACCTTTTCCCAAAAATCCATTTGAGCCCTATGTCTGCGTCCCTGGGATCAACATTGTTTTGTTGACATGTGCCTTGCTTTTTCAGCTGCATCATTTTTGAGACTCAACAAAGCATATTCAGTTTGTTTTTGTTTTGGCTTCATCTGGATGTTTTGAAATTGTAAGGATATTTATATATGACTGCCACTATGTTTCAGATGCCAGGCTGAGACAATCTTCACGACGCGTAAGTCTCCTTTTGTGTTCAGGGTGGCAATTGCAAGTGTTCTTGTCAGCATAGTCAGAGCATAGTACCCTTTATGCTGTGGTTTGGACCCCCTATGCTGTGATTTAGACCCCTATAGATGCTTTCTTTCAACCAGCATTTTGTTGGTGTTTCTCTCTTAGGATAACCCAGCGCTGTGATCTTTCAATTCCACTCTCTGATAGTTCTACGATAGTTCAACTTGTCACTCACCATTCAAAAGTCAGTGAAAATCTCTTTTTATTGTTGCAGACTTCCAACTCGGAAGTTAGTTTGACCCTACAGAAGGCAGATGATGCCTACAGAAAGGAGCAGGAGGCACACAAGAACCTGAAACAGCAGGTCCATCAAGCTTCTGAGGTAACATAACTGACACTTAGTAGTGGTAACACTCACTTCTTGTGCTGCAGGACTGTTTCAACTGCAAATGTAAAACACAACTACACGTAAAACTTGCTACCTAGTCCTACCACAAAATTGTATCGCCGCAAAAATTAGTAAATCACATATTCGATACAATGTATCCCTGGTTGGCCTAAACAGTTTCCAAATGTGTTGAGATGTTTTCCTAAAATCAAAATGGCTTCCTCTTCCCCAGGACACCCAGGGTAGGCGCATCTCCACCCTGGAGACAGAGGTGTCAGAGGATACCAACAAGAAGCAGCAGGAGACACGCAAGAACCTGGAACAGCAGGTCCATCAAGCTTCTGAGGTAACATAACTGACACTCAGTAGTCGTAATCTTCAAGCAGATGTTGGGTATAAGATGGTACTATCAGGAATTTACAATTTTCAACCCAACATCTGCTTGAAGATTACGTTTTTCTGAAAATGCTCTACCACAAGTTAATAATGATATCGTAACTTTCTTATTCATTTTTTCTAACAGTCTTGTGCTTTAAGCAGATGTGGATTGAAGATCATAAAGTTATAGTCTGTTCTCTGACAGTGCTCTATTCAGCATTTCTTAAATGTGCTGAGTTTTTAATGTCAATGGCAATAAATCATTTCTCTCTCTCTCTAAATTTGGGGTTGAAAAATGTAACTTTCTAATCCGTTTTTTGATGATAGTCTCTAATCTAAGCAGATGTAGGGTACAAAATGTAGCTTTTTCTGATCTGCGTTTTTTTCTGACGGTACTCCTCACAGACTATTGTACAATTTCTATCTGACATCTGCTTTGGGGACAGGTACATTGTATTACTGTAGGTAAACAACAAGATGAATGACAAAAATATGAGTGACAAGAAATGATGAGTGACAATGTCATGGCAAGTGTAATTAGTAGCAATTGTTCTAGTCATATTGACACTGTGGTGTTAACAGCCACAGGACATACTTGAGCGAGAAGTGATCCTCCATGCTGCTGATGCACGAGTCTCAGAACTCACCACTGTCAAGGAACAGTTAGAGGACAGGTTTGACAACAAACTGTCGGCAGCTCAAGAAGAGGCCATTAAAGAAGAACTGCGCCTGGCAAAGGTTAGTCCATCTCCTTATCTTCTGTTGAAATACAGTCAAACCAGTGTCTATAGCGGCCACTCAAGGGACTGGAGAAATATGGCCACTATAGAGAAAATGTTGATCAATTGACATGAGCAAGCTACACATGATTTCAGTTCCCACTAATCTTTCTCACCAAGTAACATTGTCTCGATCGGTAAATTTGCCGACAAAGACTTGCACTTCAATGCTCAAGGCACGCATACTTTCTGCTATACCGCCAAAATGACCCTGTCAGGAACTTTTTTTTTTTTTTTCAACCTTTATTTAACTTCAAATCCTCGCAAACTACAATTTCAAAGTCGGTGCAGGGTGACATAAGGCTGCAGTATGGTTGCAGTAGGAAGTGTTTCTGTATCAACGGGACTGGAAATCGTGTGGCGGTGGCTGCGTTGGACAGGTGGCCGCTAAGCCTATGTCTTAATCATTACGAATCCAAGGGACCGACAAAAAGTGGCCACTATGGCCAGGTGGCTGCTATGCAAAGGTGGCCGCTAATACAGGTTTGACTGTATTGCTTCCAAACAAAGAACAAGGTAATTAAAGACATTAGTTTTGTTTTTGGAGTCAGTGTATGTAAAATTATTTGTCTTGTTATTTGCTGTAGATTTATGTTCACAGTTGTCACAGTTTCTCTCCACCACAAAGCCCCCACAAAATAATTATGTATCTTTTTGTGCTGTAGGACTGTTTCAACGTGTAAAACACAGCTACACGTAAAACTTGCTACCTAGTCCTACTTCACTGTGGTTAGCTAGAAGTTCTCTGTGTAAAGAAATTATTTGCTTGACTCTATTTCATACTTCAGCATTTGAATGTAGAACACAGCTACACCTAAAACTTGCTACCTAGTCCTACCACAAAATTGTATCCCCGCAAAAATTAGTAAGTCACATATTCAATACAATGTATCCCTGGTTTTAACCATCAAACTTTGTGTCTGCAGATATCATGGGAGGAACAGAAGAGAATCCAGGAACAGTCAATTTCTGTGCTGGAGGAGAAGATCAAGCAGGTACATCATGAAGGAGTAATATAAGGGGGGTCAATATAGCGTTGTTGAACCTCCTGAATTTACAGTTAAATGTTGTAGACCCTGCTGAACTGCGTTAGTTTTCAGACTGGACATTCAAGTTTTTCTGCTGTCCGGATTGGACAGTTTTTTTCCAGAAACCCAACATATGGGCATTATGCAACAGGCCATGCAATTATCCCAGGCAAGAATGTGGGCTACATTGAACTTAATGTCTTGGTCAGGGGTACATTCTGGTTTGTTACATATTCGGTTTCTAGGGTAACATTCTGGTGTGCTACACATGGGTATATTCTGGCCTTATACTAGAAGTCAACATTTCCTGATTGTATTTTGTAGTTAATTTGATTACCTCAGGGGAACTGGGTGTTTAATTTGTAAGATTTGGTGTTCAATAAGTCCAGTCAAATGTGCAACTTGGAATCGGAAACTGTAGTGTATTTAGAGTAACTTGTATTTTGATAATGATAAGTGACTTATAAGTACTTCAACATGGCCCAACACGATAATTTGTCAAAACTCACCAATTGCAGCTTTCTTCAGGTTCAAATGAATCACTTGCATGTCGCACCTGACCTCATACATGTATATTGGTAAAAAGTGTGAGGAAGTCAACACCCGTCGTCAACAGAGAATGATGCTCAAAATCTAGATACCTTGTTGTGTAGGTGAAACTAAAAAATGCCAGAAACATTATTGTTTTCACAAGCTTTGATATTAAATTCTTTAATATTTTTCTCTCATATTTTTTAGCTGACATGCGACAACATAGCGCAAGCTTATCAGGTAACGTATCTTGAAATATACATGTAACCTTATATAAGATTCACATTGTATTACCAGAATTCACTCTTATATATATTGTGTGTTTCTATGTGTAATGATACAGTATGTAAAGACCACCTGCATTTGGATATGGAGGTTAGTGCAAGTAAAATTGGAGCTTTGCAGGTATTTCTGGTGTCTACCTGCACCTAACCTGCACTGGTCCATGTACTGGGTTTTATACATAAATGATGTAATATATGTGTATGTGGATAATGTTCTTAGCTGCATTGGCTGCTACCACCAATAAAGTATAAAAGAAAAAAAATAGCAATGGTTCCTGAACAATTTTAGTACGATCCATACTTCCTAATAAATCCATAGTGGTGCAGGTAAAATTTGTCTGGTGCAGGTAATTTTCTAGGTTACCTGGACCAGTCCACGTATGCAGAAAAAAGTATTTCGAGCCCTGATAAGTTAACTGATGGGAGTGGCCGAGTTTCATGTGTTACATGTAGCACCAGGCTGCCCCACCCAGGGGAGACGGAAATCCCCGAGCTGGTGGGTCTGGTGCTATACACAGAAAATGAGGCCAAGCCCAAAATGTTATTTTGTCCTGAAAGTCCACAATCTTTTTTAGCATGAAAGTTCAACTGTGTTCAACTTGGTAAATGACATTGTGGAAAAACTAAACTTTACTTAACCAGCACCAAGTTTAATTGGGACTTACCCCAAATTTTCAGCCGACTCCGTCAGCTTCTTTGGGGTAAGTCCCAAATAAACTTGGTGTTGGTTGAGTAAAGTTTAGTTTTTCCACAATCTTTCTTATTGCTTGACATGCTGTGAAGGACAGACTGTCAGGAAGCAACAACACAACACATCTTGTCAATATGAATCATTCAACTTGCCAGGTTTATTTGAACAAAACATAGATAAAAAGTGCCCCACTGCCAGGCAGCCAAGTTGCTGAATTGTTGCTAGGACATTACAATGCTTTAGAGTCGTATAATTTAACAGTTGAAATATAGTTGTAGCATATAATGTAACAGTTATACATTGTAATATTAGATATTTACATGCAGACATTATTTACATTATCCTCAGGTACAGTTGTATCTTAATTATTTCTTAGTATTGCTAAGCAGGTAGTGACGGTAAAAGGTTTATCAAACAAGTAGCAAGGATGGTAACTTTAGTTTACAATTGAAACTTAGATACAACTTTGTAGCAAACTTATATAGTCTGTACAGTACTATACTGTCTGTTTTTGCAGACAATGCCGACTAGAAAAGTGATGCCACTTGGCACAAAAATCTGTGATTTTTCATTACTTTTGCAAAACTAACCAAGAAAATTGGGAAGAAACACACTAAATTTCAGAAGTAGTATAGTGGAGCTGGCTAGGAGTATAGTGGAGGGCCAGTCCCTTATTCCATCCTTTAGGGAGGACTCTGTAAATTTTCTCAGAAGGAACAGGCGCTGGGTAGATTTGGCACAGATGTAGCCCACAGGTATTCCATTTCAGGTTAGATTGCAGGAAAACATGACATGTAGGACATGACATGACATGAACTTGACAAGTAGAAAATAATTCCAGGATGTAGAATCATACTGTTCTCACAGGACCATTTTTCCAGGTCACTCAGGTTCTTTTGCAGGGAAGAAGGTGTTGAAGAGGCATTTCTAGACTCCAGTTTAGATCATCCACAAATTCCACCTTAATGTTTTTGCTAAGATCTGCACAGTTAATGTTGGCCACAAACGTCAGGGGCCCAAGAAGAGTTCCTTGTGGAAGGCTGCACGTTTTGGTGGCACTGTCGGACAGGGATCCTTGATAACGGACGACTTGGCGTCTCCCCGTAAGAAAGACCCATCTCGATCAATCAGGACTTACAGCGATGGTGTGGCTTACCCAATCAAAAGCCAGCATTCCCAAGATGACAGCCCGGGCAGACCAAAAGTCTGGTCATATTCCTTTTGGGAATTATAAGTCAAGAGTAAAAATGGTCAGTTATCACATGACACAATTAATGAGAGGATTGGTCAGAACAGGTCATATGTGTATGGCACCCACCGTTTTCACTGTGACAACGTCACACACTTTTATCCTCAGAAAACACGCCAGGACGCGGCCATCCTGTCCATTCAGACCCGCTGTGAGGAGCTGGAGAAGCAGAACAACCTGCTGCATGAACAGTTAGAGAAGGTAAAGGTACTGCTTTCATGGTGTAAAAGCCTGTGAAACTGCATGTGTGTTTAATGATATCAATCATCTTCATCTACATCTTTGTTACTTCTTATCCCACAAAGTTCATAATTAGCAGCTGCACAATGACCAATGTTGATGAGTCTCAAAGTATATAAGAGTAGTCATTCAGTACATAATATTGGTTTCTAATCTACCATAAGGTGTTAAGTTTACTATAATTGTAGGGTTTGACTTCTTCTTTGAAGGCAGTGGTTAATGAATTTCTCCCACTTTCTGCATAATAGCATGAAGAGAAATTAGACCTTTCACAGGAAAAAGTTTGAAGATTCTAAAGTTTGAATAATTCTAGGGCATGTTTCACCACATGTGGCAGGAAGTGAAGGTCAGATGCAGGAGTCAGTGTGACAGAAAGTGTAGAGTTCAGAGTAGCTAGAATAAGTCATTTCTAATCTTTCTCTGACAGCTGACAGACATTTCAGGTCATTGGGCCAAAGGAAGATCTGCTTGAATGACTGTGTTTTTAACAGTTCTATTTGTACCCCTGTATGTAAAATATTATGTATAATTGCTAGTCATGTAACATGTACACAATGGAGTGACATGAAATTTTCATTGACCACAATATGATTTTAATCAAAACCTCACTTGCATAATTCATGAACTACAAAACATACAAAAAAACCCACGAGGTGTGAGATCTTAAAACTCTTGTTACATAAACTTGTTTCTTTTCTCCAGCTGAGTAACCAGATGTTGAGTCTGCAGATGCGAAACGATGCTTCCCCGCACGGTGCGGAGCCCGGCCAGGCCAACACCACCAACAGTACCACTGTATCTCAGGTATTACATACATGTAATATTAGGCTGTATTTGTATCCCTTCCCTTTATTTTATTTCAACTGGATTTTTATTTCAGATGGAAGATTTTACGTAGGAATTGCAAGAGGTGATCAAATTGACATCAGATCCTGATCCATCATGCAAGCGCCCTAGAGGCCGTGAGCTAAGGAGGTATAGGTTTCGACCCCCTAGTGGCTTTTTTGGAACTGCAGGGCAGGTTCAGTGTCAGAAATGAGGTCATCATTTGCATAAATTATGCAAATAGGTACCATCATGATATTGTGCCTCACTCCTAGGCCTCACTCACTCACTCACTCACTCACTCACTCACTCACTCACTCATCAATTGATATAATTTATGCAAATGAGGACCTTTTTTGCATAATTGATGTATGTATGTATGTATGGCAAACAGAATTAATACAGCAGTGGTAAAGGGTAGAATCATTTGGTGAAGGTATGGCGTCGTGGAAGTTGGGTTTTAATTTTAGTACTTGAATTTTCTTGATGTGGACATTATGATTCAGAGGTGAGCCATGGATGGCTGGTTTTGGAATGTTTGCTCAAGCTAGATAACTCTAATGCCTTCTTGTTTAATGATGTCTCTTTAATATCAGTTGGAAATGTAAGTACCATCATGATATTGTGCCTCACTCCTCACTCACTCACTCACTCACTCACTCACTCACTCACTCACTCACTCACTCACTCACTCACTCACTCACTCACTCACTCACTATCCATGGTTAGATTATACTGCTGCTGGGACTTCAATCAGTCTTTTAAATACAGAGGCCATATGGTAAGGTAAAGCAGTCATCCTTAGTTGAGGTGAAGCAATGCAGCCTACTACGGCTTGCATTTTTGGCCTGAATCACACTGGGTCACCCATACTCGTCTTTTGGATTCTTAGATTTTTTGCCGGTGCACCGGCTATGAGACGGGAGAAGCGGTTGCATGGATGCATGCATGGATGCATGGATCGGTCACTTTAACCAAATAGCCCTTCTATACGTGCTATTGCATAATCGAGCCAGCATGGCCGAGCGGTGTACAGCACGGTACCTATCTTCCGTAGGTCGTAGGTTCGAACCCCACTTGCTAATTTTTTTTTTCTTTGTTAGACAAATCTCATGTAGTGTTTTTTTAATAGAAGAAAAACCAATTCAGTAATTCGATGTTTAAAAACTCTTTTTTCGTGTGATTTTGTTTAACATCCAGACTTTTTCCAAAATACGCACCGGCCAGCTTTTTTCAGAAGCTTTCTTGTTATGCTTGAGGCTAATGTCTAAAGCTCCCTCGTACAAGGCTGTACTCTTAATTATTACTCCCCCCTTTGAAAGCATGATGTGACTCTTTCCCAGTTGTCTAGTCTGGAAAACTTGTCCAGGATTTTTGCTGACTAATGAAGATGTGTTTGTGTGTGTTTCCTGCAGGACTTGGCAACTAGGTGCCCAACAGAAGACAGCGTCATGGAGCACAGACCCACCATCAGCATGCCTGTCAACCCGAGGGGAAAGGAAACTCCCAACAGACACCCAACAGGTGCCCAACAGAAGACAGCGTCATGGAGCACAGACCCACCATCAGCATGCCTGTCAACCTGAGGGGAAACTCCCAACAGACACCCAACAGGTGCCCAACAGAAGACAGCGTCATGGAGCACAGACCCACCATCAGCATGCCTGTCAACCGGAGGGGAAACTCCCAACAGACACCCAACAGGTGCCCAACAGAAGACAGCGTCATGGAGCACAGACCCACCATCAGCATGCCTGTCAACCGGAGGGGAAACTCCCAACAGACACCCAACAGGTGCCCAACAGAAGACAGCGTCATGGAGCACAGACCCACCATCAGCATGCCTGTCAACCGGAGGGGAAACTCCCAACAGACACCCAACAGGTGCCCAACAGAAGACAGCGTCATGGAGCACAGACCCACCATCAGCATGCCTGTCAACCTGAGGGGAAACTCCCAACAGACACCCAACAGGTGCCCAACAGAAGACAGCGTCATGGAGCACAGACCCACCATCAGCATGCCTGTCAACCCGAGGGGAAACTCCCAACAGACACCCAACAGGTGCCCAACAGAAGACAGCGTCATGGAGCACAGACCCACCATCAGCATGCCTGTCAACCTGAGGGGAAACTCCCAACAGACACCCAGGTATTCTAGCTTTCCCTTTTGTGTTTGTGTAGTGTCAGGTGTGAAAGCTTGATTGAATTCCACTAATTCTACTGGCTCTGTTGACTCATCTGTATCATCTTTTTAATCAAAACATCTTTTTCTTTGGTTTTTCATTATGAATCAGCAAACAAATGGATCAAAATTTGTGTACATTTTAATTAGAAGGGTCATCCAGTAAGTGTCAGGGTCCAACATTTAACATTCATTGTCTCCTGTGGCTGAAAGATTTAGGTCTTGTTCTTTGTAAGGTGCTCAAAGACATATAATCTTCTCTTTTGGTGA
This sequence comes from Branchiostoma floridae, assembly GCF_000003815.2. Lineage (NCBI taxonomy): Eukaryota > Metazoa > Chordata > Leptocardii > Amphioxiformes > Branchiostomatidae > Branchiostoma > Branchiostoma floridae. The sequence continues at coordinate 1,277,579 of NC_049997.1, read as the reverse complement.
CTCAAAACATTTTATCGGAGTCACCTGTGGATTTAAGCTGTCTTAACTTAATGTTAGTAGTAAATATATGCACTTGTAAGCATTACAACAGCAAAGCATCTAAATGTGCTTGTGTCAACGCTTAACTGAACATTCTCTGAGAGTTTAAGTATGCTGATATTGCTATTCTCCCCTCAGTGACTGGAGACAGAGTGTTGATTGTATTGTTTATACTGATTTTATTAATCCTTCCCCCCCCCCCCCCCCAGTGACAGCATGGTAACATCAGATAATGAAGGTGGAGGGGAGGGGCACACCATGCCTGGTCAGTATGACTACATGGAACATGTGTTAATGTGTACTGATTTCATCCTTCTTCCCCCAGTGACAGCATGGTAACATCAGATAATGAAGGTGGAGGGGAGGGGCACACCATGCCTGGTCAGTATGACTACATGGAACATGTGTTAATGTGTACTGATTTCATCCTTCTTCCCCCAGTGACAGCATGGTAACATCAGATAATGAAGGTGGAGGGGAGGGGCACACCATGCCTGGTCAGTATGACTACATGGAACATGTGTTAATGTGTACTGATTTCATCCTTCTTCCCCCAGTGACAGCATGGTAACATCAGATAATGAAGGTGAAGATGAGTTTAGAGGGTGCACCATTCTTGGTCAGTATGACTTCATGGAAGATGCTGGATCCGCCAGCTCCCTGTCCACCCCTCAGTCTGAGGGCGGCTTTAAACCCTCCGCTAACATCGACCTCGGCAACACGGGCATCCACCTGGACTGCGCCACACAGGTTAGTTTAGACCTTAAGATGTCTTTAATGTAAAAGGTTCTTTAAGGGCCATTTGTACATTATGCTGAAAGATTCAGTGAATCAGGAGAGTTGTGGTAATATATGACAAGTAGATCATCTGCCAGACTCTGCCCAAGTATTTTTCCCCTGACAACCAGATAAGATCCTTCAAAACATACTTTATCAGTTTTCATCATTGGGCACTGGTAAAATGATAGCCAAAGTGAGTTTCAACAAGGCCTTTGAGCAAGGATAAGGATAGTACTTTTTGGACTGTACTTTTAAGTACTGTTAAGATCATTTTCGTAGGTATGTGCATTTAACAGTTATAACTGGATGTGCTTCAGGCTTCAACATGTTGTATAATCAGTAGTAGACAATCAAACGCATTCTGAAAATGCAGTGAAACATAATTTGAAACTGTTTGTTCTGTCTGGTGAGGTGGACCAGACCATGCATACTGAGGTGGACACCACAGGCATGCAGGCCGGCACTCAGTCACCCAGGGGAACAGGAGCAGGACAGGGAAGCAGGTAAGACCGTTAGGAGTAGTGGTGGGTACCAATCAGTGCTGTCTCCAGCTTGAAATTTATTTCCGTCCCAAATTTTGTGGGGGGGGGTGGGGTGGGGGAGGGCCGAAGGCCCGACGCGAGCGCCGCAGGCGCTCGCCAAACTAGGGGGGTCCGGGGGCATGCTCCCCCGGGAAAATTTTAAAATTCAAACCCTCTAAGACGCTATTTCACGTATTTTCAGAGGCAAAATTTCATTCCGCAAAGTAGGACTACCGACACCCCACGATCTCGAAACAAAAGGCTTTGTTCCGACTGCCCGCCCCTTGGTCGGGCATTTAACTGACGAAATATTTTGTCCGTTAAGCAGTGTAACGTTTACACTCTGAAATTTACCATGATACTTGTACGTCGTCATTTTCACGTATTTGTTGATAATGTGTGGATAGTTCGGGGACTGGATAACGCCGCGGGTGTTGGCATTATTGGCCGAGGGACATTGACGCATTTCAGCTCGTAAGATCGTATCAAAAGGAAGTTTACATCACCTATTTTGTCTGGTACTGGTTGCTCATGATCAATTAACTTTCTTAATTCTAATTCTTAATTAAAATTCTACACCATATTTTGCTTAATAACTCTTCATTTTGCTGGTGTCGTGTTGCTGTTTCTTTAACCACCAAGAAATGAACATTTCTCGATAAAGTTGACACCTTTCTGCTCATCGTCCAGTACCGTCCAAAGGGTACAGATTTGCAAAAGATCGGAGAAAAATTGCCAACAGCGGTCATGTTCACAGCGCTGGGTAAGAATACTGCGATAAGAAAACAGTCTCCCGATAGTTATTTTCTGATATAAAATAAATGTCAATCCGAATTCCAAAACTCAACCCAAACTACGCAGAACAAAAAATGTTTTCACGGCTAAACTTTCCGTAAGGGGCAACCTATGCGGGGGCATGTGATGGGGTCGGCAGTCAACCGTCAAAACATGCGGGCTCACTGTAAAAATAGTCTCCTACTTACATTTTTCGGCGGGCTACTTCCGTATGATTTTAGTGGACGGTCGGCAAAAAAAGTATACAAGTTCGATTCCCGACATTTCCCCGTGAAAACAGCGTTAAATGCAGCCGAAAATTATGTATGTAAGCTGTAATAGCAGCGAGTTGGAAAATGTGGCTGGACGTGTTGTTACCATGGTAGCAGCTTCGGCGGCAGCCTTTTGAAGTAGCGCCTGCGACAGGACGTGCGTCATTATTCTATAAATCCAATCAACTTCCCACCAATCACAGCCAGCAGCGGCGCGGACAAAGCGGTAACACCATGTCAATCACGAAGAAGCGCGGGACTTTACGAACACGGCGCTGCGGACTCTCTCCCAAATCCAAGCAGAAAAGTGCTTTTGAAGATACATTTCGCAAGAATCGACCGTGGCTTTGTCACATCGTAGATGCAGACGACGAGAATATAGTTTTTGCCGTCTATTTATAGTTTACACCAGGGGAAAAACCTCTTTTGTTGACGGTTGTAGAACTATGGAGATCGCCAGTACAGTGTACGGTTTACTGAGGTCTCCGACACACACACGACAGCCGAGTAAAGAAATATAATCTCTGATCCACCGTGTTAGGTTCATAATGAATTACAGTTTCCCGTTAATGTTGATTTTAAATCGTATAAGGGCCGGGTGATTCCGTCAATCCGATCGGTATTGCGAAATAAAACAGTGGCTAGGTAAGATAACGCCGCAGCTTCGCCTTCTTTTGCAACACGCGAATAGCACGTTTTGCCGATCTCTAATCTTCACACATATCCATATATCGGGGCCGCGTTTATCTCGCGGCTTGGAAAGTGGAGGCGTGGTGAAGGAAAAGGCAAAAATCGATTAAATTCTAAGTCGGACGCCTATTTTAGTTATTCAATCGTTCGCATGCATCATTTTAGTTATTGAACCTGCCTTTTTAAGCTTACAAAACTGCATTTTCAGTGTCATGAAATTAAGATTTTTTTGGGACGGAATGGGTGAATATTTTTTCCGTCCCGACGAGTAAATTTCCGTCCAGGGACGGAAGGACGGGTCCTGGAGACAGCCCTGGTACCAATACAGAAAATTCCGGTCCAGGTCCGGTTCAGGTCCAGAGGATCAGGTTCAGGTCCGGACCTGAACCTGGACCTGATTCAGTATGACTCATGAAAATGGTCCATTTCACTACAAAGAAATCTGTTTGGTGGAGTATTAGACTCACACTCAGACGTTTTAAAACCCTGCAACGATAACTGCACCAGGTCCTGTATGATTGGCTGTAAAACTTTGTAGAAATGACTACAAACTCTACTCTGCTTCACTCTTGTTATTTTCTGCCGGGACCTACAAATGTGTGAATACCTGATCAAACCATCTGTTAATTTTCTATTAGGTCCAACATCCGGTCCACCTATTTTTTTCAGGTCCGTTTTTTCTGGACAGGTCCAATAAGAAAAAAAACGTTTTTTTACCGGTACCTGGTACCCAACTGTTTGGATTATTTATTACTTGTTAGATAGAGCATGTGCCAACGAGACAGCTCAATTTTCTTGGATGTGTACTCCGTATGTCTTTATCTATATAAATGTACCTGTCAAACTGTGCTGTCTATGTCCCTTTTCATGGTAAACACAGATTCCAGCTTACCATCTACTCTAAGTACATTTAGCAACTCCTGAGAGATAACTATGGCCAACTCTCACCAAAACACTGATCTCTGACCCTGCCAGCAACATGAAGGGACCTTGCTGTTGTCCAAACTGCAGCCGACCAATGATGATGATGATTTCATGTAAAACTTTCACTTCCTATTTTGTTGCTTGCATCACAAGATGAGTTATTTTATGTTTGTGTGATGTGAGCTTATCTAACTTGATCTCCTGTTGTATTTTTCAGAATATCTCCTGATGTGCCACCTGTCAAGCTTGACCTGTCAGTGAGTGGATTGCAACCTCTCACCAGGTTAGTAGGGGGTACTTTTCCTGAGATATATTTTCTCTATTTGGTAGTAAAGAGGCAGCAAAGAAAATTACACTCTACAGTTTGGACAAAATGAGATACACTTCATCTTTGGTCAGTTTGTAAGTTGTAGTTGTTAGTAGAGCTGGTGTCATACATCTTTAACTTTGTTGGAAATATCTTGTTGTCAAAGTTGTTATTTCTATCCCTCCAGTCCAAAGTATGCTCCCAAGAATTTAAGTGGTTTACACCCTTGACTGAGAAGTATCTTTGTAGTAGCTTCTTGTTGAATATCACAAGATCTTTTAAGATCTTGTGATATTAAAAAACTAAAGGCCACTTGATTGTGTTTTTGGTGATTCACTTCAAATCACCTGCATGCGATATGGAGGTCTGGCGAACATCTATCTTGTGTCAGCCACACGGTGATCTACACCATTTTACCCAGACGGGAGGCCTGGCGCATCCCCGTCTTGTAATTAGCCAGTGAAAGGGTATGTCGCTCCGCAAGGGGCGGTATAACTCTGTCGTGTGTAAACATGTCAACTGATGATGATGATTGTGTTTTCCCAGCTATGGCAGTGGGGAGGAAGATGAGGAGCAGGAGACAGAGCAGTCCAAGCAGATGACAGACATTCCAACAGGTGTGCAGGCGGAGAGAGACGTTTCTGCGGCCAAGGCGGAGGAGGTGTCTGTAGTATCTGGTGCAGAGCCTGTCAGTGAAGATGGTACAGCAGAGGCTGCAGGGGAAGGACAGAATGGTGAGGTTGCAGTGCCTGAGCAAGGTTTATATACTACAGACTTCAAGATCTTCCATAGAAACCAACAAAGGTTTTCAAAAAGTTACAAAGTTACTCAAACAACTGGATATGGTTTTGGAAACGGTCAGACATTTCGGATAGAATCCCCTCTGTGAAAATCCAAGCGTCCGAAACTGCTAAGACGGCGTCTACAAGCGTCCAAAGGCGTCTGAGCGCGTTTCAAACTCTCTGGACGCGACAATCACCGTCAGAAACGGCCGCGAACACATCGTGAGCGTCCGGGCCGTTCTGTCAGTTTTTTTGTTGGACGCCCAGACGGCTGAAAGACGTCTGAGACGGCCGTCTGAGACGGCCACTGATGGGGCTATAAAATACTTAGGAACCCGACGCCCTCAGACGGCTTGCGTCTGTCCTTATCCCCACGGGAAACATGACGTTTTAACTTCTGCACATGTGCCTATTTCAGCGGGTGAATTCGAATTTCAGACCGTTGAACAATCCGGCGGTTGCAGGACATATGTTCAGAAGGTGACTATTTCTGTGGATTTTATGTCTGTTTGTTAAAATTTTGCTTACTTTTAGACCAAGGACATCACGTCTAGAAGTAGCAGTTGATGTTTCTACGACATTGTGCTGAGGTTGGGTTTACGGCGATGACTTTATTCGTTATTTATACTAAAAAAGAATGTTCAAAAATTATTTGTCGTAGGCCGACAAGGGGGATAAATCATACTACTTACCTGAAGCAACTGTGAAACGTAACGGACAGGAGAAATCACAGATGCCGTCAAAAGAAGCAGCGTCCTTCCGTTAGCTGACTGTCGATACTTTGCTGTCGCCGGTAAGTGAATACTCATTTTATTCTTATTTTTGTACAACATGTTGTTGCAAAGTTTGCCGACGACGGTTGCAAAGTTTCGGTGCCCTCCCCACATACGCAAAGGAATGATAAGATTTAGGATCTTACTTTGATGCCACAACATAAAAAGACTTATGAACACGATGTAAAATACTTGTAAAAAATATCTGTGGTTTCGATTAAGAATGATAATGATAATGATTTAGACAACAGATAATGAGATAGCACCTACCGATTTTGCCGTCAATGAAATCGGCCCTCCCAACTACTAGGGGTTGGGAACTTATGAAACGGACGAATTTGTTTCGCTACCGCGAAATAAAAATGACATATGAGCTTTGTAGAAAATGTATTGCACATTTACAATGTATCCAGTCTTTAATTAAGACTATTGCGATTAAAATGTACGATAGAGAATTATAAAACGTCCTGTATTCACCCTTGATGTTATGTGGGCTCGTCCATTATCTGACGTGTGACAGTGCGGGCGGCACGGCGGCACAAAGAGCCGCGGACACGATTGAAGGTCGGATTGAATTTCATACATGTAGCAAAGTTTATCAAACGCCGCGAAGTATGTCTGAATTTACGAAGAAATTTGTTCAAGTTGCGTTTGATTTTAACTAAACCTGACGGCCCGGTCGTGGGTGGTCTTCCACTGCCTCAGGCTGAATATTTGTTTGTTTGGTATGTGGCAACGCTTGTCCCAACAGGCCATAAAATTATAGCCGTGACCGGACGGCGTCAGAAACGGCGTCCGGGCAGCCGTCTACGCACGTTCCAAATTAAATGCACCGGCCCGTTATGAGTTTCTACCGTACTGCCTGACTAACTAAAACTGTGTCTTGAAGAAAAAATATTTTGCTAGGAGTTTGGCCCAGATATTAACCTTTAATAATATAGCGATGACTGCCTCTTGGCCTTTCATTCCATTTTCTGTCGAATTTTACAATCTGTACCCCCCCGTGGGAAGGCGTGGTGGAGGCTACCGCCCGTACCAGCGGCCTTGATTACGCCGTTTATGCCCGTCGCAATCGGCGTCCGATCCGTCCCAGCAGCCTGGATTACGTCATTTACGTCCGTCGCAATCGGCGTCTGGTCCGTCCGCAGAGACGTCTGTTCCCAGCGGGGGGCCCGCCCGACGGAGCGCGGGAGCGTCCGGCTGCCCGCTTTCAGACGCCGTCTCGGACGTCCCGAACGTCCGACCGGACGCGTCTAAAGTGCCAATCTAGACGCGTCCAAGCATTTGTAATGCCGTTCGGACCGTCTTGGACGTTTCGTCGGGCGTTCAAAAGCCCGTCCCATGCCGTCCGCCGCCGTAACCGTCCAAAGCGTCCCAACAATTTAAGACGCCTTGGACGGTTGTCGCAAACGGCGTTTCGCCGTCTGAGACGCTTGAATTTTCACAGAGGCCACTATCCTTCGTCAGTGACACTACTTCCCCACTATCCTTTGTCAGTAACGCTACTTCCCCTTTATCCGAGGGGTAACCTATATCCGTTGCTTTCAAAAATGGGTATTTAGGGATATCAGTGTCACTGACGAAGGATAGTGGATTCTATCCGAAACGTCTGACCGTTTCCAAAACCATATCCAGTTGTTTGAGTAACTACATTTGGGTGTATCTTATAACCTGGATGTCTAACCTACATCGACGCAACAAAGGTTTTGAATAGTAAGCAGATATATATGATTGATTATTAAGGATATTTAGACATCCTCAGCTAGTGGTGCGTACCAGAGCTCACATTCCGGTTCAGGTCCGGACTCGAGTCCAGAGATTCCGGTTCAGGTCCGGACTTATAAGTCCGTTTTTTGACGGCCGCCAAATTTTTCTGCATCAACACAAGCATTAAGCGACTTGCCCTATACGAGGTCCCCTAGCTAGCGTATCCGGCGGCTGCGACCACCCCTCGATCGGGCCGCATGCGATAAAAATATTGCCGAAGACGACAGTGTCATTTTCAAAGGTGTAGCAACATCGATTTTCAATGATAATTGTCGGGAAATCACGGTAGAATATGGCCTTTTCGGCTTGTGTTTTGACGGCCCGAAATTTCAGCATGGCGTTTGCGACTGAGGTCAATACGGGTCATTGGGATAGCCTACTGTAATGCGGGTAGAAGCGATGCGTGCGGTTTCATTATTCTCTACATTTAACCTTACAAATAAATTGTACGCTTATTCGTTACAGATTTAAAGAAGAGAAATATAAAATAAGTTTAAGACTTCATAATATTTATTTAAATAAAGGTGTCTGTGTTTCTTTTTAACAAACTGCTAGCCCATGCTTTTAGTGAAGTAGCCCGACAAGCGACAAACCGCGTTGCCGGATTTTGAAAGAAAGTTTCTGTGCGGACGGTGGCGCGACCATGTGCTAATGGCCCGCTCATGGTGGTAGGACAATCTATTTTCGCAAACAGTTATTTTGGGGCCCGTTGGCTGCAGTTAATAAAGTAACATAGGTATCTAGCGTTTTTTAGATGACACTAATATACAACAAGTAATAGATTTCCGGTTTTCCAAAAAAACGGTTTTCTACGTTCCGGTTTTAACCGGACTTGAACCGAAAGTTATAGCAAGTCCAAGTCCGGTTCGGCGAACCGGTACGCACCACAGTCCTCAGCTGTCATTTTAGGTCTTCTTAATGTATAAAAGACTAAATATACATGTTGCCGGCAAGTCATATGTTGTCTATTATAAACTGATTATCCATGTTTCACTGTCAGGTGGAGTGGCTGATGGAATGAAGGAAGGTGTAGAAGAGGTCAGTCCCCGAGAAGTCTTACAGCTCTTTCTATGTAACGCTACTTCCCCTTTATCCAAAGGGTAACGTATATCTGTTGCTTTCAAAAATGGGTATTTAGGGATAGGAAGTCGACGGACGATAGTTTCAAACTACAATAGTTTGAACAATTATTACAAGTTGAAACCATCGACTTGATATCCCCAAATACCATGTGGGTAAACACAACAAATATAGGTTACTCTGCAGATAAAGGTGAACTACCGTTAAAGGTTCACTGACATAGGGAGTCCAGGGCTGGAAATACCACCTGCATATGCAGGTTAGTGCAGGTAAAACTGGAGCTGTGCAGGTATTTCTGGTGTCTACCTGCACCTAACCTGCACCGGTCCATGTACTGGGGTTTATACATAAATGTCCTAAGGTGTAGGTGTATGTGGATTGTTATTAGCTGCTTTGAATGTTACCTAACTATTAAGAATAAAAGAAACATAAAAATTATTCCTCAATGATTTTAGTATGATCCATACTTTCTAAATTTAGAGTGGTGCAGGTAAAATTTGTCTGGTGCAGGTAATTTTCAATGTTACCTGCACCAGTGCAGGTATGCAGGAAATGTATTTCGAGCCCTGGAATCACTCTGTGACCAACATACCTATTATGGATTGTACACTTTCCGAGCAAATGGTACATGTTGTGTTTTCAGCATCAGCACAGGTATAGCAGGCCAGAATATACCCCTGTCCAGAATGTACTCAGAGATGTACCGCACTGGTGTGTTACGCCGAACGGCGGTTATACCAGCGATATAGATACAGATGTTCCAGACATGGGTATATTATCTGCCCTGCTATACCTGTGACATTGCAGTTGGTTTCTACCAGTCTGATGTTGCTTTAAGGGAGTTCTGTCTAGATGTGTTTTGTGTTTACTGAAAAAAATAGTCTTTGTCAAGCAATGAACTATCCACTGCTTCAGGATGTCATGTTATGTAGAGAGTACATGTGACTCGGTGAGTAGTGGATCGTGACATGTAAGTTGCAGGATGTCTATGGCCCACCATCTCTAGGAATGGTTAATATAATTTAGCTCTGATGTAGATGGAATCTTTGATCCCTCTAGCAAAAAAGTCTGGTTCTATGTCCTTGAAGATTTTCACTTTGTACAGTGTGACCGAGTGTTCAACTGACTCTTTATATGTCTGTGTTAAGAAACTTCTGAGGTTGATTCAAGTGTTTGTGCTCAAAAATTGTTTTGCAAATCCTTATGTGAAAGGTCTGTGCTTCCTTACATGAAAGGGGTGTCAGTAGGGCTTTGAAGGATTTTCAGGTCACATGATTAAAACCTGCTTCAGGCTGTCCAGAAGTCTCAACATCCTGGTAGCACCAAAGACAAAATCCCGAGTGAAAACAAGTGTAGTGTTGTGTATCAAACAAAGTGCCAAGGTCAAAACAGCATCATAGACCTGTGCAAAGAGACCTACATTAAGGAGACTGAGAGATAACTTAAAACCAGGTTTCATAAGCACAAACACCTGACTTCAACAACCTCAGAAGTTTCTCAACACAGTAGAGTCACACTGGACAAAGTGAAAATCCTAGACTGAGTACCAGACTTTTCTGCTACTAGACAGATAAAAAAAGCCATCTACATGTACCTCAGAGATTAACAACCATCCCTATACAGAGGCAGTGGGCGCTATAGACTTCCTGCAACTAACAATCCACTGCTCGCCAGATCACGTGTGCCATCTGCATACTGTAACATCACAGAAGCAGTGGATTGTTTATTCCTTGACAAGGACTGGAGCTGATAAGTCGACAATTTGGGTAAGTCCACTAAGTGTTTGTGTTGGAAATTACAGTTCAACTTCCCTAGCATGATACAAAATGAACTTTCAAGTTAAGATTATAGGCAATGTTAACATAGAATATGACAGAATAACTTACCCCCTGTTAATCATACCCCAACCCCTGTGGAACAGACTGCCAACCGTCCCCACCCCTATGATGAGCGTCAGCCGGGTTGTTCCTCCATACCAGACTCGGCCTACACTAGGAAGCGGAAAGTGCCCATTCCAGATCCACCCCCTCCTCCTAAAAGGGCAAAGGTAATGTAGTGTTATATCATAGACATTACATCATGACTTCATTAGCATCTGTGATAACTTAGGATACAGAAGACTCCAAATCTTATGCAAGAGTTCAAAAAGAACCAAGATTTGGAAAATATAGACAATAAATTTTAAGCTAGAATTTGCAAAACATGGTATCATTATAAGCCAACAAGTCATTATCATAATGGTAATAACTTTTGCCAGAAATGTTATGTTTCAAGTGGCCCAAAGTTTGGCCTTATAGTTGTGCGAGGAGAAATGCTTTCAGAGTCATGTTTGAGTCATGATTACCCATATTTCACAATAAAATAATACCTGCCCAGAAAGATGTAAAACATGCCGCTGTGATTATCAACAGCTTAAAGATCAGTACAAACAATGAGGTTGAAAATAGGAATTTTAACCTCCTCGTTTGTACAATCAAGAATTATAACCGAGTACAGAAATTTAGTACATCCAGTCAAGGAGGTTATATCTGGACATACATAGGTTATTTTATACTACTGTAAATGCAGAAACTTTCCCGGTGGTTTTATTAATGTTCGCGGCGGCTGCTGCTCCGCGAATATTTTTCCATAACAGTTACTGTAAGAGACTTAACGTACAGTGAATGGTGCTACTGCAAAATTAAAACCACCGCGAAAAGTTCATTTTCCCGCTACCGCGGAATTAAATCTCCGTGAACTTAAATGCATTTATAGTATATTGTGTGTCAACAGTAGGCAGATGTGAGAGATGGTGCTCAAGAAAACGGACAGTATTTTGCTCCGCGTTCTCTTCGTCAATCTTTTGACAAAATGCTAGTCTCTACATCAGATTGCAGTCCTATATTTTCCCTATGACTAAAGGTAGTTTCAGTTCAACTTCCTTGCTATGATGCAGCGGGCACTCTGTATTTTCAGCTATAAAAACATGATGATATTACATAGCTATAGGTTACAAAATTAACTTCTTTGGTAACTTTATTTTCCTAGCTGGAGACACTGACAGCTTATCAAAGGATGAGGGAGGAGGAGGAGGGTAAGACTTCAATTTTCTGTCTAGAATCAATTTTTCCTGTTAAGATCTTGTTATCTTTCAGATGTACCTGCTCTGGAATTATAGTGTTGAACACTTGTGCACAAACTTATACATGAATTATGGCAGGTTTAAGAGTTGGGACATTTCATTATTCTTTGGGTGTGGAACTGCAATGAAATAATTATTCTGGGCAGGAAGAGACTGTTCTACTATCTGATAATTAGATAATTAAAAGTATAGTGAATTTTTGGTAGGATGCCTTATTAGATGATCAGACACACCCATTCACAGATTAAACTGGCAGCAAGTTTTGAAAATCTAATCTCCAAGCAAATCATACGGGGGCATAAGATAGTATCCAAAGTTGCTAGAGGAGTGAAGCCGGCTTAGGAGTGTGTTTTGCTACTTCTACATGGCAAATGGACACCTCTTGGCTGACTACACTCCTTGGCCAGTTTGGTACTATCCTATGCCATTGTAGGATCTGCTTGGAGATTATGAAAATCTTCAGTTGCTGTCAGTGTTGTCCGGTTGTTTGAATGATTTAAGTCTTTTTTTTTGTAATTGTGTTGCAGAGATCAGGAAAAGAAACGAATCGAGGATTCGTGGATTTGCAAAGGTAATATATATTACGTTACCTCTACCCTGTAATGTTACACAATAACATACTTAGATATTGGTACATTTTTTATCCTTAGTGATATACAAAATGTACAGTGGCACAGTCAGAACTTCATTTTATGATGCCTAGTACAACACAGCATGAGCTACAGCCATGGCGCGTTGATTATACACCCAATTCCTCTGACCTCGAAAGTTAAGCAACGTGTAGTCCGGTCATTACTTGGATGGGAGACCACCAAGGAAGACCAGATGCTGTGGCTAGGTCATACCAAAGACTACAAAAATGGTACATATTCTTTCTCTGCTAAGAGGAAGAGTATGGAAGCTTAACACACTTCAATTACCAGTCAGGGCTTGAAATTCAATTTTGGGATTAGGTGCACTGGTGCACCCAGCTCAAAAAATTGGGTGCACCAAAAAGTTTTTGCATGCACCACTTAAATTCAAATAATATCCAAATAATAAAACTTAGTTACAATTATCAAATTCTTAAACATGTACCATGACAGACATTTTTATTATCTTTTCTAACACTTAGATGTCAAGAATATGATGATATGATGTATACTAGTATACTTTGATATCTTTACATAATCTTTTTATATAAACGCAAGAAAATATTTGGGTGCACCCTATGCACCCACAGAAAATAATTGGGTGCACAGCTCCAATTTTGGGTGCACCTGGGTGCACATGCACCCAGTATTTTGAGCTCTGCCAGTGGACTAAGCCCCCTGGAGTAGTGACCTACGAAATGTATGTGTGACCCCAGGGCTATAAAACGGAGATGAGTGCCGGGCCGACGCATCACAATGTGATGTATTATCATGGCAACTTTAACTTAGCTAGCTTTAGTACAATACAGTCTTATCATGGATACCTGTTCTACAGTGTACATGTAGGTTACACAGTACACAATGTATGCAGATTTAGTTGAAATTTAATGAAAACAGTAGAATTTAATCAAGTTGATATCCCATTAAGATGGATATCATTATGCAGACATCCTCCATTTAAAAGTGTTGCATCTCAGACACACTGTGTGAATTGAATTGCATTGTCATATAATATCAGTTTGATTCCAGTGTCAATGTCATCACTGTTTCAGTTTGCAGAGAGGTACAAGTCCATGGGGGAGGACTGTGACATTTTAGACTGGAGTTTAGGGCTGGTCGAGGACAGGGGTATGTCAAATTCTTTATATGAGTCTGTAAGATTACTAATCCACTCATTTTCTATGCAGTGGGGTATAGCCATAGGCGTGTACAAATGTATAACAGTGTTACTATTTGAGGTGAATGTACATCATGCATATGCGCTTGTATGCTTATATTAATTTCCATGTACTTAACTTCATTAGCTTGTGCTTATTTGCATCCTGTATCGGTACCTGCTCTTTTGTTCATTGTCTAGTTTTCATATCTTGTTAACTGCTGTGTTGTTGAAGCCAATGCAATTTCCCAACAGTGTGGTGATGAAAGCCCCATGCATATAGCTGTAGATTATCAACTCCTTTTCTTTCTTGAAGATTGTTTCCAAAGTGATTTATTAAAGACCAAGAAGGTTTTATCAAGAACTAACATGCATAATTTTGTAGTTGTTGTGTCGGTCATATGATATTGAAGACATATTAAACAAAAAAGACATTGTTTAGCTTCTGTAACAGTTATAAGTTATGAGTGATGACATTATACAATAGATAGAATCTTAAACAGATCTTAATCATTTAGCAATGTCTATTCCTCAGGAACAATCAGGCGGATGGAGAGGATGCAGTTTGCGTTCCCTCAATTCTTAGGTACATGATCTTTTCTTGTCTTGCATTTTTCTATCGGATTGTAGCTTTCTGTTGATTAAAGTATAAAAAAATATATGATTGTGAAATCATGGTGCCATATAAGGCATTTAGTACAGTGTCACTATTTAGACATTCCCACTGGCCCAAACCTTTTCAGTGACCCAAAATTTAAAATTCAACATTCTATACTTAATATATTTGTTGGATGAGGAAAGGACACTTTCCCCAGGTAAGTACATCTATGGGGTGCTAAGGGACTTGCATGTATTTTCTCAAATGAGCATACATTTGTACCATTTGTTCCCCCTGCAGGAGAAGAAAATGTTGTCAGTGTATTAAGTGATGATGATAATGGGGAGGAGGCAGATGAAGATGAAGAGGAGGAGGAGGAAGAGGAGGAGGAGAAGATGGAGGATGAAGAAGAGGAGAAAGAGGATGAAGATGAGAAGGAGGATGAAGATGAGGAGAGGGAGGAAGAAGATGAGGAGAAGGAGGATGAAGGTGGGACATTGGTTGTAAATAATTCAAAGTTTATTCTGCATAACATCCTTAGCTATCTTTTGAAGCAGTTGTAAAGATTGCATTTTCCAGGGCTCGATATACTGGGTGCATGTGCGCCCAGGTACACCCAATTTTTTTTCTGTGGGTGCACCCAAATAGTTTGTAGGGTTATGTAATATGTAAAGATATCAAAGTATACTGGTATACACCATATTCTTGACATCTAAGTGTTAGAAAGATAATAAAATGTTTCTCGTAGTACTTGTTTAAGAATTTCAAGTTGGAATTTGGGTGCATCAAAATTAGGTTTTTCTGACATTCTACTTTTAATTATTTTATGTGGTGCACCCAAAAAATTTTGGCACCAAATTTTCTAGGTTGGGTGCAACAGTGCGCCTAATCCCAAAAATGAATGTTGAGCCCTGATTTTCACATCCTTGATGAAAGCTGAATGTCTTCATGTTGCTAGTAAAACACAATCCTACAAATTCAGGGCTCGAAATACCACCTACATATGCAGGCTAGTGCAGGTAAAATAAAAGATGTGCAGGTATTTCTGGTGCACCTAACCTGCACTGGTCCAAGTACTGTGTTTAGATATACATGTTTCATGATATGGACTTAAACCAGCTGCATTCACTGTTACCCACTATTTAAAGCTAATTAGTAGATACATCTAATGTTTGGTGGAGGAGATGGTCTAGTTATATAATTTATGCAAATGATAACAGTGCAAAGATATGGGGTTGTGGAAGTGTGTTACATGTAGTCTTACATAAACATGTTTTGTTCTCTTTTCAACTTACATTTTGACTAGTATGCAAACAGTTCCTTCTTACATGTAGGTGTTTTTCTCTGCCCCCCCCCCCCCAATAGAGGGGGGTGATGACAGGACTTACAAGCAGACAGGACTCTTGTTAAAGGGGGTTGAGAACTAGGTTAGGACATTAAGGCTTAGGTGGATGAAAAAAACTTCAGAACAGAAGGTACTGGTAGAAGTTGTTGGGACTTAAATTACTTTAAGGACTTCCGTTAGAGTAGAGTAGAGTAGAGTAGAGTAGACATCTTCGGTTAGGTCCCACTTATTAGGGGGGGAGGGTGAAGCGTTAGGGCTCAGGACTGAGGGGGTATGACATCACCCCCTTTTTGGAATGCCCCATTGATCAGTTCCTGTTCTGCATTCAGTCGAAACTCTTTCATCATGTGTGAACAGAGTCTGACCCTGACACTAATTCGGCCTGAAGGTTAAGAGTTTCAATCCTCCCTACTATGATAATCAAAGATTTAATGTTTCCTCCCAGTCCATTATAGCCGGGAAATGGAGTGTTTGCAGTGGTTTTAAGTTTGCGGTAGCACCAAAGAGTAGTAAAAATAATATAATGGAAAAATGTTTGCGTTGGTTTTTATTTCGTGTTAAAGTGGCCACCGTGAAAACTGCAAACATAAAACCACCGCAAATTTATATAGTTCACGGTCTATTCAAAATTGATCGAGAAGTGGTGCATACGTTATTTGAGTTTTACCATTTTACTCAGCCCCACACATTTGTCTGAGACTTGCCCCAAATCAGGGGTGCGTACTTTAATTAGCCTAGGGTGCATACTTTATTTGAGAAAATACGGCAGTGTGTTTTTCAGTGCTATTATTTAAATGAAATTCAGTGTGATCCAGACAACAAAAAATTAATCATTGTAATGCTTGAAACTTGCAGCCAAGGTTGAGACGTTCTTTACAAGTTTGTGTTTTTTTTCTCAGCTCTGTTGGATATCGATGCAAGCTCACCCCATACCCCAGGTAAGACCTAGTACATTTGCGTTTTGCGTTCACGGTGTAAACTTTGCATTCACCAACTGTTTCAGTTATTTGAAAA
The DNA here is from genome assembly GCF_000003815.2 of Branchiostoma floridae. Lineage (NCBI taxonomy): Eukaryota > Metazoa > Chordata > Leptocardii > Amphioxiformes > Branchiostomatidae > Branchiostoma > Branchiostoma floridae. The sequence continues at coordinate 1,261,004 of NC_049997.1, read as the reverse complement.
AGGCATGTTAATACGATAGGTTGCTGTGATCCTACACAGGTTTGCACTGTACTTCTGAGTCAAATTCGTAGTTTAATCATCATCACTGCACTGCTACATTTTGTATCTTGCTCAAACCACTCTCCTTCATGGCCTTGGAAAAACCTCTGAACACATCCTGGTTCCATCCATATCCCATGTTTACTCTGGATCTCCTGGCACTCCCCTCCCTCATGTGAACCCCCCCCCCCTCAACCCCACATACAGATATCAGGACTTTTAGTTCCACAGTCAACCAGGGAGAACTTGAGTTTGCAACCATAACAAAAATGGAAATGGATTTTCACCTAATTCACCTTCCACTTTTGCCAAGTGATGCCACAAACGATAACCCCACAGTTCACAGTGCTTTTGCATTTATTATGACTTGCAAATCCAGATATAAGAAACTGAATTCAAAACCACCTCCCCAGGATGTTCAGGAACTCTATTCGGAATCCGTTTTGGAGCGCTCATGCATGATGAAAAATTTATCCGTTTTGGCTTACCAAAATGGATAAAATCATTTTTGCTTCATGAAGGGGTCTGAGTAATAGTAGTAAACTGACAGATAATGAGCAAAAATCAGATCTCAAGACAAAAAGGAGACTAGAAAGTGCAAAATGTTTCCCTCTATCTTTTCTGACATGTGACTTTACCACTTTGTTCTTCAGATCTAGTGGCCAGAAGGAGAGGGAGAGGGAGGCCAAGGGGCCCAACAAGAGCAAGAGGTGAGGAAGAGATCTTGAGACTTAAAAGACTCAAAATTCATTTTGTGGATAAGGTGCATCCAACCCAGAATTTACTTGCATAGAAAATTGTGTCCACAACATAAAATGAATGAAAGCAGAATATTGTTTACTGTCTCAGACTCTTCAAAGCTTGAATCTGAAATTCTAGCTCACTTAACACAACAAATGTTTTCTGATGATACTTAAAACTAAGTCCATGTCAAGAAATTCCATGTTTCTGTCTAGTTCTATCTGTCTTCATTATACATACATTACATAACCACATTCACTCACTATCTAGTTTATCGTTTGTTGTTGCCCATTATGATAATTGTCAGATATTGACATGCAGCACATGTGCATATGTGGTGGATTAATGGCAACTCTACACTAATATCTGGGTGCACCTGTGCAAACACATTGAAAAATTACTACATGCACAATGTAAGTGCATAAAGCTTTGTCCTAAAGCCACCTTGATAAAGAAAAATTGTTCTATTTCAAACACCTTTAGTGAAAAACAGCGCTTGTCGGATGAAAATGGTGTTAATTGTACAGACATGTCTTCGATTTGATTTTCTTGGCCTTTAAAACCCGTCAAAACAGGTAGTACTGCTAAAAGAAAAAGGCCATGCTTTCTTTGTTGAAGGCTAACATCCGCTGAGTTAAGTTATTTGATGAGGGGGTAGATATAGTTGCGGTAAGAGCAATGTGATTTCAGTGAAAGAACTGGGAGGTGCTCCATAGCCTTACTCGCTGACAAAGTAACCCAGCAGGGGCTGATATATTCATGACAGGTCTTCCACCTTGTTGGTGGAGTGTATATTAACTATAACAGCTTCATGCATGCTTAGGATAAAAAAAGATAGCTTTGGGAGGAAGCTTTTTTATTCATTTACCTGATGCCAACTACTGTACAACAGAGTCCCGTTTCCTCCATTAAGGCCACTGCAAAGCATGCTCTGGGAGGTAATGAAGCTTGTCAACAGTAATTAAGAACAAAATGTCGGGGTTGAAGTTGAATCCGTCAGGTACCTGCATGTAAAATAGGAAAAGAGCCCACACATCCAACACAGCTTTTGTTTGTTAGTTGGTTTGTTTAACCGGTTAAGTGCCTGAAAGGGTCACAAACCTGTCCAGTTTTGTACTGTAACAGCAAGTACTGTCTGCAGTAGATCAGACTGGTACATTTTTTCCACTCTTACCGGGATGGACCACACTCATCAGTAAGACTTTGATGGTTCCCTAACATTCTTGAGGCGTGCCCAAACATGACTCGACTTGACTTTATTTCACTGGATCCAAAATTAGCTTGACATAGCCCGTTGCCAGTTTACGGACACTAAAGACGACTCGTCACGGGTACTGTTTAATGCGATCTTTAACCGTGCTCACAATGAAGACAAAGATGGCAGACAAGAAGCATGCCACTGCATGACCCGGAGGTCAAGAGTCATAACCTAATCCTAATTAACATAATATGTTGGCTATGTACATTTTATGTCCCATCTGAAGTACATTAATCAAAGCTAAATAATTTCATTTGAGACTTAAGTGGGGAAAATGTGGCCTTCCCAAGAGCACAACATTGGAGCCTGGTACTGGGATTTAAACCATGCAACTGTTACACCACTACACTTAAATGCCCCTATCACACTCACACAGGATCACACTCATTATGTAAAGCACACTCGGAATCCCTCCTTGACAACATGTAGTTGTATCAAGGATCAAAGAGGCATTGTTTGAGTAATCCTTTAAGAAAAAAATTGAATCTCAGTTTTCCTAGCTGTATGTGAGTGTATTGACAGCGACTACTAGAAATGTAATCTAGTTGTGCTTTAGCTCACCACAGTCAAGACTGTTAATCTCTCATGACGCATCTTTGCACGAATTGGTCAGAATTGGAAATAATGCAATAGAATGAAAAAAAATTAATCTAAAATCATTTACTCTAAATAAGTAGATGGAGTGATAAACATGACTTGTAACACTTGATATACCGGTAAAATCATTTACTCTAATAGATAAATGAATAAATAAATTTGCTCTGTTGTTAACTAACTATTCACTGTTAACCTGTTTTGCTCTTAATGATGTTGCACACTAGTAAGAGTAAATGAATAAGAGTAACAAGACAGATATTGTGTAACCCTCCCAGCAGATTTTGTTTTGGCTGCATGAGTCTACAGCTTTTTTTGCAGCATGTCCAAACTGCTGGTAAGTTGACGTATGAAGTCATTTTTGATGATCGTTTTCAAAGTTTTGTTTGAAACAAGTTTTTGTCGTCACAGTTGTGACAATATAAACCATATTAACAAACATACTTCTAGTGTTATGCTTATACTAACACTGGGTTCATTACTGTTTGACTAATGTGACTAATATTTGCATGGATATAATGGTATTGATGGACTTAAGCTGGCATTTTCAAATTGTTATTCCTCCAGACTGAATGTGGGCTCGAAATCCTTTTTGTTTTTACTGTTTCTGCAATAATTCGGGATTCCTGAGGCTGAGTCTGTATCACTTATACCCTGCCAGACTGCAAGTTACTTTTAATGAAATAAGGATATAATATATATATCTTTACTACAAATTGTAGGCCACAGGTGAGTATTTCAAGCCGTGCATGATATACATGTACAATCATGGGAAAATTTTTGTCCAGAACAATACGAGCGATTGCGATGATGTCACGGTGACGCAGTGGTAGGCAAAAAGCAGGCAAACGATTGATTTACATATTAATCGGTAATTTGATATGCGGATTTAAATGTCAATTTTTAATCCAATTGACTGACGTCCTGGTAGGCATCATACCTCGTATAAAAACAAAAACAGCGATCGCTCGTGTGTTCCATGTTCGTCCATCAGGAGAGTTAAAGTTACCATATTACATGATTGCACAAAGTAGAAAGGGTGCCTGCGGCTTTACATGTACTAATGAAGTTTTATCTTTTTTTTTTTAAGGTCCAAGAGTGAGGCTGTTAAGGCATATTGGGCCCAGATAGCCTCGTTTACTTCATCCACGAAGTCGGAGAGAGTGGTAAGATTGCTTTCATTGGGGGAAAGTATGAGGTGACCCCTATCCCCCACCATTTCACGAGCAGTACTTGGCTCTCATAATTGACACTTGCGCTGTGCTGATGGCTGCACATGTCTGAATTTGGTGGTGTCAGTTAAGAGGCACTTCCCAACCAATTCTCATACATGTGATAATAGAGCTTTTCGAGCTTTGAACCATTACATTGTCTGTGAAACGAGTGTTAACTTGACTCAGTGATGTATATAGCACCGTGTACTGGTAGTAAGCTTTTCAATTCCAAGTTTACCCAGTAGCTTTTCTTTGACACTCATTATTCTCTTCCTTGTTCACTTGCTGCTGTAGTTAAAGAGCATTATAATTACTACCCTTCCCTCCCTGATGCCTAATCATGCTGTGCACAATATGTTTTGAATAAAAACTCAGCATATGGTGATTAAAATCTTGTCTCTGCTCTTATTTTTTAACCTTGGACTATTCACTCTGCCTTCTTCTATCAGACTAGCAATTTGTATAATATTATATATTTTCATTTATTTTAGTGCTGCAGCCCTCACTCCTTTACTCACTCACTCCCTCCCTCCCTTACTCCCTGTGTGACATCGCATAGCGTAACTGTGAACAGTGAGGTACCACTGTTTACCTCAAAGACCAAAGGTCCTACAGTTGGTTTCAGTCCCCTGATGTGCTACAATGTTGTGCCCTTGGGAAAGGCACGTGAAAAAATAAGTATCTAGCTTTGGTTAGGGCCATGATCCTTCAGACAGGACATTAAATGGAGGTCCTGTGGTTGAAGAGCCACACCTCAAGCTGTCATCTCAGGACGCCCTCTTTTACACCACAGGAAATAATGTTGAAAGTCACTAAAACAGTTATGAGGACCTATCGATTAAGGAATTCTGGTCAAGTTACTTAATCTGAGAAAATTTATGGATAGACTAAACTTTAACTAACCAACACTTCAAACAAGTTGGGACTAGTACCCGAAATTTTTGGCTGCCTTTTCACGGAATGGACCCATCTACTGTACATGTAGCTTCTGGACCGTGACGTCAGAGACACATGACTGCAGCAGAGGGTCATAAATGTCAGATAACCTATGTCACCCCAATTCTCCCCATACTTTTTGCAAAATTTGGAGTCCAAACTTATTTGTAGTGTTGATTAGTTAAAGTTGAGTTTGTCCATAATGTCATTTACCATCAGAGATGAACTTTCATGCCAAGATCTGAGGAATATCCTATTACACAATATTGATATACATATAAGGTTCCGGTTCAGAATTTCAAGTGACCAGATGACCAAATAGTTCCTAAGAATAAGACGCAAATCAGAGGTTGTCTCTATAGTTTTGGCTCTAGATTTTCCGGCTATCGCATTAGCAATGTATAATCTTTTATACTTCTCCAAATACTTGTTGTTCGTAGTGTTTTGTGGTGTCGGAGATTTGATCGTGGGGCGAACACTTCCTGGTAGCGCGATAGCCGTAAAGCGTTTCGTCGCCTGATTACCCAGATCGTGCATTCTACGTGCGTTTTGGTTGTTTAAGCGCCATTGGAGCTTGCGGAAAGTGTTTGGATAACTTTTCTTCCTTTTTGCTCAGTATACAGAAGAACTCTTGACCGTCATTGCCATATTAGTCATTATCCCAGGAAAATTCATTTTTTCCGTGTAGCGGAACGTAAAAAGTGAAAATGGTATTTTACTGATGGTTTTTACCAAATATAACATTTCTACAGAAAATGTCAAATGAGTCTGTCGGTCAGCGACAAGACACCCTTTTCTATCGGAAACATTGAATTATCCGAAAAACGATGTTTTGAGAAGCGCTAGTGCTTTTCTCAGAGACAGTCAAATCGGCCCCAAATCGTAAAAAAACTCCGAACCGGAACCTTAAAGCCATTCTAGTCACTGTATACAATACTAAGTAAACTTGTTTGGTTTATGTACTTTGGTGGTGCCAGTACCATGGCAAGATGTCTGCATCAAATACTACTAGTAGTCAACCTATGTAGCTAACACAGGGAGAAGCACCAGAAGCTAAACTCATAGTTAGGTTGAGATTTAAACTGCATCCATGAAAATCTATATTTCAATCCATTCATAGTATGCAATATGTTGTCTTTTGTCATGTCTTTTCTTCTTCTCCTCCTCTTTCTCCTGACAAATCTTCAAATGGATTCAACTTTTTCATATTTGGAATAAGTGAGCTGAAATTTGGCATGGAGATAGAAATAGCAAATACCCCCAGGCGTTTTTTTTCACTTTCTTTTGGCAGGGGCCTTAAGAATTACTTTCTTTAGGCATTTAGATCATTTTTTAGACTAAAAATATATATTTTGTGCCCTGGTATTACAACCTAATGACCTGAAATGTGGCACAGAGGTGCATTTGACATATGCCCACAGGACACCATCAACACTTTTTGAAAACATCACTTCAAAAATGAGTTATTTGGGGATTTTGGGCCATTTTTGACAACAATGCATATTTTGGGCCAAAATATGCATTTTCGCCAGAGTACATTTCGAATGGGGATGAAGATGGCTTGAAATATGCTGTAGTTGCTCCCAAGCAAATGTTGGCCTTTCTAGTTCTTGGTGTTTACACTAGAGAAGGACCAACCCCTGTCTGTGGTGCTGAATGTTGTACTGCTGTAGTAGGCACTTGAGAGCATAATTTTGATGTTACCTAATGTTGTAATTGCTAACAGTACCATTCTTTTAGTAGTGTTTTGAGTTTTTATATTTCAATATATATTTTATATTACAATAAGCATGGCATTTATCAGCCTCATACATATATTGAAAAGAATTTTAAAAAGCCATTTTTGGTGTGGGATGATGTTTTGGAATAGGTCAATTTCAGCAAAAGGTTGATTTGAAACAGTACATTTTTGTATTTGGACGGAGATGGATTGAAATATGCTGTATTTGCACAAGAGCAAATGTTGGCCTTTCTAATATTGTTTATCAGGGAATTTGTAACACCTTGCCTATAGTTTTTATTACAATGTGATGAATTGAAAAATACAAATCTCATTACAGGCCCAGCTTCCTGGAAGAGGGTGGGAGGCAGGATGAGGAGAAAATAGAGGTGCGACATGTACCTTTGTATACTATTGTTAGCTACTACTGTGCTTAGACAAGTAGACAAAAGTACCACAAAGAATTTGTGTTTATTTCAAAATGAAATGAAGCCATTTTTTATTCTTCAACAGATCTTGAACATGGGCACATGTAGCTCTTTAATACCTGTAGGTTGCTATCAGAACCAAAAAAACTAATGTGAGCATGTAAAGAAAAAAGTTAAGCATATTGGCATATCGCACAATCATATCTTCTTCTTTGACTTTGGAATTGACTTTGGCATAATTGTACTATGTTAGTAGTAATCTTTTTTCCTTTCATTAATAATTTATGTCATTTATTTACTTCTTGCTGCTGCTCTGCATGATTTACAGTACGGTTGCAATATTTTTTTACTGGAACAATTTATGTGCAAGGCAATATCGTAGTAAATGAAATGTCAACCTTATAATCAAATGGACCAGACCTTAGTGCCAACAGGAGTCTGCATGATTGTGGTGATGTGATCAACATTAAGTTTCATGTCTACATTTGTACAGGGTCGCTGTGTTCCTCACCTCAGCAGCTTACGGGCAGCAGGTCTGTCTAGGACTGTACAGGGTCGCTGTGTTCCTCACCTCAGCAGCTTACGGGCAGCAGGTCTGTCTAGGACTGTACAGGGTCGCTGTGTTCCTCACCTCAGCAGCTTACGGGCAGCAGGTCTGTCTAGGACTGTACAGGGTCGCTGTGTTCCTCACCTTAGCAGCTTACGGGCAGCAGGTCTGTCTAGGACTGTACAGGGTCGCTATGTTCCTCACCTCAGCAGCTTACGGGCAGCAGGTCTGTCTAGGACTGTACAGGGTCGCTGTGTTCCTCACCTCAGCAGCTTACGGGCAGCAGGTCTGTCTAGGACTGTACAGGGTCGCTGTGTTTCTCACCTCAGCAGCTTACGGGCAGCAGGTCTGTCTAGGACTGTACAGGGTTGCTGTGTTCCTCACCTCACCCACCGTAGGAGCAGCAGGTCTGTCTAGGACTGTACAGGGTCGCTGTGTTTCTCACCTCAGCAGCTTACGGGCAGCAGGTCTGTCTAGGACTGTACAGGGTTGCTGTGTTCCTCACCTCACCCACCGTAGGAGCAGCAGGTCTGTCTAGGACTTCCCCGAAGTCTTGCACCTTCCGCCCTCCCTGTGTTACACATAAATGTTTGTACTATATTTGAATTATATTCACCCATGTTTTGATTGAAGACCAGTTTAGTGTAAATTTATATATACGGAAAGATATCAGAACTTTAAAAATGGCAAATTACAGAGTCTGTCCAGATTATTGAGAAACTGTTATCTTGGGAATTTGTGAAAAAAAAAATGTAAAATCATTTTTGGAAATTTGTTGAGAAACTGTTATCTTCAGTTGGGAATTTTTGAAAGAACAAAGTAAAATATTTTTGGAAATTTGTTGAGAAACTGTTATCTTGGGAATTTGTTGAAAAAATGTAAAATTATTTTTGAAAATTTGTTCAGAAACTGTTATCTTGGGAATTTTTGAGAAAGAAAATATAAAATTATTTTTCGAAATTTGTTGAGAAACTGCTATCTTGGGAATTTGTGAAAGAAAATGTAAAATTAGTTTTGGAAATTTCAAAATTTATCTTTTTTGTTGTTCCTTGAGGATAACAAATTCAGACTAGAAAAAGATGCTGCACATATGCCTTATCCCATTTCAATTACAAAAAACTTAACAATGTGATCATTAATGGATTTAATAGTTCTGCCTTCAGTTTAAGTGATGTATGTACATGTAGGTGCACCTTACCACTCAACATATGGAGGCACAGGACGTCTCATTACCATGATATATGCTGTCTTCCCATTGTTGTATGCATATTTTTCTATACTGAATATTGCTACTTGTTTTATATGCCACTGGTCTTTATACTTCCATGCCCTTTTATGGTGACTGGTGTTTTATATACCAGGTCTTTATACCTTCAGGAATGCCCTTTTATTATGGTGACTGGTGTTTTATATATCAGGTCTTTATACTGTCAGGAATGTCCTTTTATGGTGACTGGTGTTTTATATATCAGGTCTTTATACTGTCAGGAATGTCCTTTTTTTGGTGACCACGGTTTTATATGCCAGGTCTTTATACTGTCAGGAATGCCCTTTTATGGTGACTGGTGTTTTATATACCAGGTCTTTATACTGTCAGGAATGTCCTTTTATGGTGACTGGTGTATGATATACCAGGTCTTTATACTGTCAGGAATGTCCTTTTTTGGTGACTGGTGTTTAATACATTGTATGCCCGGTCTTTATAATTGAAGATTGCCTGTTTTTGGTGACGGGTGTTTGATATGACCGTCAGGTCTTCATATTTAAATTTTGAGGGACTGGTTTTTTGATACATTGTATGCCAGGTCTTTATATTCGAATTCGAAGATTGCGTGTTGTTTTTGGAGACTGGTGTTTGATATGACACGGGTCTTCATATTTGAGGAAGTGTCCTTCTTTGCTGACTGTTGTTTTATATGCCATATATTGTTATGTACATGTATAATTATGTTCAAATTAATGAGTCAGTTAGGTGTTTTACATGTATAATTATGGAGAAATCGATGTATATGTATGTCTATATACAAATATCTGATGAAACAGGTTTTTCTGAAATGGTTAATGGTCTGCATGATGAAGGTGCTACTGTCGTCATTGCTGTTGTTGGGATGGCTCCAGATAACAGGAGACAGAAGCTGTTCTGAAGCCACTGTCAGCGCAGGGTTGGGAACATGGGTCATCCGATATCCTTGACAGAACAGTTGTGTACAACATAGAAGCAGTGTGCAAGTGTTGGACAGGGAACGATGGCAAGATTGTGTGTATGTTTCCATAAACATTTCAGCTTTTGTTAGCAGTGACAAGTGAGTCTTTTAAACTTAAAAAAAAAACTGAAAGTCATGAGTGAAATGTGCTGCAAGAGGACTGCTACTGGCTACTGCTACTAGTTGATGGGTTACGCCTTTGCAGGCAGGAAGTAGATTTGTTTTGGTCGCACCCAGCGGAGATGACTTTGTCGTGAATTTGTCTTTTGTTCTGTGGTTACCACATTTGTTATCCCCAAACGTTCATTCCTGTCATCCATATGATGAAGTTTTGTACTAACACCAGGTGACCGTTTCAGTCCATTTAGATTCTAAATCTTTTCATCTATCCTGCCATTTAAATGCAAAAACTAAGCCTAAATCAGCAGACAAACCTTAGATGCATTGACCACCAGGGACAGCGCAGATCCTGCCATACTACTACATTATAAACACAGCCCAGCCTTTCCTTCTATTTTATCTGTCCATTTTTGTACTTATGTTATTTTATTATTTTAAACATTTCCATGGAAGCTTACCTCCTACTGAGACCCAATAATGTAACACTGCAGCTTTTGTCCGAATGGCAGCTCGTTCCAGACACTTGTGAGTGGCGCTGAATGGCAGCTCGCTTCAGACACTTGCGACAATCGTATTGAGGTCACCTGAGTGGCGCCGAAAGGCAGCTCGCTCCAGATACTTGCAACAATCGTATTGAGGTCACCTGAGTGGCGCCGAAAGGCAGCTCGCTCCAGATACTTGCGACAATCGTATTGAGGTCACCTGAGTGGCATTGATTGACAGCTTGCTCCAGACACTTGCGACAATCTTATTGAGGTCACCTGAGTGGCGCCGAAAGGCAGCTCGCTCCAGACACTTGCGACAATCTTATTGAGGTCACCTGAGTGGCATTGATTGACAGCTCGCTCCAGACACTTGCGACAATCTTATTGAGGTCACCTGAGTGGCATTGATTGACAGCTCGCTTCAGACACTTGCGACAATCTTATTGAGGTCACCTGAGTGGCATTGATTGACATCTCGCTCCAGATACTTGCGACAATCGTATTGAGGTCACCTGAGTGGCATTGATTGACAGCTCGCTCCAGACACTTGCGACAATCTTATTGAGGTCACCTGAGTGGCGCCGAAAGGCAGCTCGCTCCAGATACTTGCGACAATCGTATTGAGGTCACCTGAGTGGCATTGATTGACAGCTCGCTTCAGACACTTGCGACAATCGTATTGAGGTCACCTGAGTGGCGCCGAAAGGCAGCTCGCTCCAGACACTTGCGACAATCGCATTGAGGTCACCTGAGTGGCATTGATTGACAGCTCGCTTCAGACACTTGCGACAATCGTATTGAGGTCACCTGAGTGGCATTGATTGACAGCTCGCTCCAGACACTTGCGACAATCTTATTGAGGTCACCTGAGTGGCATTGATTGACATCTCGCTCCAGACACTTGCGACAATCGTATTGAGGTCACCTGAGTGGCATTGATTGACAGCTCGCTCAGGACACTTGCGACAATCGTATTGAGGTCACCTGAGTGGCATTGATTGACAGCTTGCTCCAGACACTTGCGACAATCGTATTGAGGTCACCTGAGTGGCATTGATTGACAGCTTGCTCCAGACACTTGCAACAATCGTATTGAGGTCACCTGAGTGGCATTGATTGACAGCTCGCTCAAGACACTTGCGACAATCGAGGTCACCTGAGTGGCGCCAAATGGCAGCTTCAGACAGACATTTGCGACAATCGTATTAAGGTTATCTGAGTGGCGCCAAATGACAGCTCGCTCCAGACACTTGAGACAGTTATATCGAGGTCACCTGAGTGGCGCTGAATGGCACCTCGCTCCAGACACTTGCAACAATCGTATTAAGGTTACCTGAGCAGCACCGAATGGCAGCTCGCTCCAGAAACTTGCGATAGTTGTATTAAGGTCACCTGAGTGGCGCCAAATTGCAGATCACTCCGACACTTGTGATTTAGCCCCGCCTATTGAAAGCTTCTTGCAATTCAGCCCCTTGCTGGGATGAGAAAGTTTAAGTCAGCCCACCCAATAACCAACCACATATATGACTTGTACAGTACATTTTATCCCAAGAGGTACAGTTCAAGTGTATACTATTTGAGCAATGTTCAATGTTTCTATCTCACAACTGTGCGGTCAATACAAATTCTCTCAATTTCTGGCAGCAACACAAAGTTTTCCCAATGATTTAGCCTTTCGACGATTGCGTAATATTCACATTGTCAAGCGTTTGGAGCTCCTTTCCGAGTATTGAATAAGAATTTATTGCCACGCTTGTTCACATTTAAAAAGTGTAGGAAACTATCTTATTTGGTTGCTCAGAGAATAAGTATTTCTGACCTATTTGGCTTATCTTGCTTGCAGTAAGCCAGTGCGATCTCTACCAACAACCTCATTATACATTGTAGTTCCAGGACAATTTCCTTTAATTCCATGTGAATTTTCGACCCTGCCACACAAATAAGATTAAAATACAATCCATCAGGAAGAAAAACAATTTTCTCCCAGTCTTTGAAAAAAAGATGAGTAACTTCAACTGTGCAGCTGTGGAACCATGGGAGAAAATGCAAATTCGGCAAAATTAGCCAAAAATTTATAGACCCTTACGTTCCTTTACATTTTTCACTGTGTAGCAGGTGTTTTCATCAGACCTTAAGGCCTTTGGCTCTGCTTTCCTTGCAGCTTTCTTATTCTAACAGTTTTTACCTGATCTTTTTCAGCACAGTAGGCATGCATGTTTGTGTGCGACGTCTCCTTAGCAATGTGCTGGCCAATTAACCATACTTTTTAGTAGGTTGCATCTGTATCCCTCTTCAACACGCGGCTTGTAGATATATGTATGGAGTGCGAGATGTATTAGGCTTGCTTCTGTAGGCTGGTATTTTGACAGGATTTCAGCAGGAATTAGTATAGTCACAAGCTTTATGGCACTCTTGCTAATAGCCTTTCCGTCACATTTTGCACACTCATACTGACAATGTTGGATAGGTTCTCCTATGCTGGCAAAGGAAGTTTGCAGAGGAAGGGATCCAGGGTTTGTCGGTGCATAGGTTGAGGGGCCAAGACAGGATGAGGGGCCAAGAGGTGGGTTGGGAGGTCAGAAACATTGATACAGAGAGAACAGACACACAATGTGAATTGTACTAAGTCTTGTAGTTTTTTTTTTACATGGCCTTATTCATAAGTGGAACAAATCAATGTGAATTCATGTTAACAAAAATCTGATGTGTGCTTGTTTTTTTTTCAGACTCAAAGAATGATACGGATAGGAGTTCTTACCACTAGCATAACAGTACTTGCGCACCGATATCTCTACCATACAGGAGAACATCAAACGCATTTCTAACTGCAAGTTTTACATACATGTTAAATGCCATTTGTACAAGTAACAAATGATGTTTGTATCAGTCTGATACGTACATTATGTCATGCAGAGAAAGAAAATTTGGGTGTTGGAATTAAAGAAGAACATCTTTTGCTGAAATTTCTGAAGGAATCATCAAAGACAAACAAAACTCTACTTGTAGTTGAAATAATGAATTTCATTTCTTAATTTTCAGGCAAGTACTCTTAACGCACTGTACTTTACTGTACAACATATCCAGATGGTAGATTATGGTTAGATCAGTGAGTCAGTGACACTGACAGTTGATGATCAGGAAAGTACCACATGCCAAAAGCAACTGAGCTATGTCCATCCGTCTGTAGGACCCTAGTTGCTGTGTGGTTTCCGACTCAGGCTGCCAAATATTTTCTTTTTACCACACAATTATTTCCCCATGATCATTTACATGATTGTAAGAATTCAAACTCTCTCGACGACAACTGTTTCCCTAATGTCTACAACTTATCAGCCTTCGAAACAACCGTTATCTCCGTGCACAATTATTTCCAAATTTTTAGTTCATTGCCTTGAAGTGGTCCAATGACCTTGCTCTGAGCAATCTCGTTAAAAATAATGTACAGTTACTGTAATATTACACAAAGAACAAGATAGAAACCAATATTCATTGAGTACAGGCCAGATTGTCTGCCAAAGCGTAATGTAAAATGCTTTGCCGGTTGTACGACTCTTTTTGGTGCCGACATGCCCTGGACGTGTGCGTGGCCAGGATCTCCCGCAAAATCACTTTCTGTTGATAATAACAATTTCATACTGTGTGCATTTTACACACTGGCAGTTTTCAGGTCATTTTTACAGCGTATGCCAATTTTTAGCGTGCACTGCCAATCAATTTGTTGATGATGTTTGACAAATTTTGTGCAGTTATCTCATTGTCATGCAAAGTCATGACTAACAAATATTCATGCAGTGATTTGGAACCAGTTTGGGATTTGGGGATTCTGTGCAATTGACCGAAATGTGTGGTTATCCGGTGTGCAATTAACTGGCTTCTACTGTACTAAGGGAATGAAAGGGCAGATTCTGAAGTAATATAGCTAGTATGGCAGACAGCAATCACCCATACTGGAAGACCAATGACTACACATGGCTAAAACCTTATGATTGACAAATTAAATGTTACATGTGGTCATTGGTCAGTAGGATTGTATGTTTGAATCAGATGATCTTTCATCATACAACCATGGAGTACTACATTTTTGTATATCCCCTGTGCCATACAATGTTTGTATCACAAGTGTTTATGGCTGACTTGCTTGCTTCCTTTTTCTATCATTGTGACATTATTTAATTTCTATTTTGTGTTGTTTTTAGGCAGCTTTTTCTTTTTTCTAATTGTTTAGGTTTTTTTAGATTACTCTCATCAGTTTTTTTTATCCACATTGCCATTGTATGATGTTGTTCTGTCAAATGTACAGTGTTCAAGTTATGCCTCACAGTCACAGTACCTTGTTTTGTTTGATTCCTGTGTTGTGTGATCTGTATACATGTACAGGGCTCGAAATGCACTAGTGCAGGTAACATTGAAAATTACCTGCACCAGACCTGCACACTAAATTTAGAAAGTATTGATCATATTCAAATTGTTCAGGAACCATTGGTATTCTTTCTTTTCCTACTTTATAGGTGGTAACAGCCAATGCAGCTAATAACAATCCACATGCACATACAAACTGTTCATCAAAGGACATTATTTGAAATGTATAAAACGCAGTACATGGACCAGTGCAGGTTAGGTGCAGGTAGACATCAGAAATACCTGCACAGCTCTTATTTTACCTGCACTAACCTGCATATGCAGCTCACGTATTTCGAGCCCTGGTATATATCATGTACAAATGTACAACTAAGCCCATCTCCCCAGCCCAGGTGACAATCTTCAAAGATGTGATGAGGATTTTACCAAAGTTCAAGCCGTCCTCTTTCATCACATTTCACACATGGTTTTCAGCTTATAAAGATAAAAAGACTCACTTGTTAATACCTTTGCCAAGAAGGTTGATATGTTTCCAGTGCGGTTTGCTTGAATGTGTGTCTTTATATCTAGGTGTGTTTGTCACTAGGATAGCTCCAGAAGTAGTGCATGGAGCCTTATGATATTTGGCAGGTGGGCAGCGGTTTAAGAGTGCCTCCTTGTGGCTTTTTAAGCAGACACCAGTTTTGACATGATATTTGTGTGGTAGAGAGTAAGTGTAGGTCTTGGACCCCTAGCAGTTTTTTGCCTTGCCGCCAGGCAAGGCTTAC
>NC_049997.1:1243492-1245492 GCF_000003815.2 Branchiostoma floridae | reverse complement strand
CAAAATCAAAAAAGAAGAAACTAGACAGAGAGACAAGACGTTTTTTCACTGTTTTCATTTTTTTTTACATCATTTCAAAGAACATACAAGAGAAGAAGGAAAGAAAAAGGGATGTGTCAAGCTACCCACAACAGGTTACTTGTCCGCCGAGCTCCCACCAACCCACTCCTGCCAACTTGACACATCCAAATAAAAAGACATACGAAACGTACAAGACAGACAGTTCATACCAGACTGATACGACTACAGGGGGGAAGCAGGGGATTAAAAGCGTAGTCGCAGTTTTCCCCCGTCGACCCTCGCCCACTGCACTGAGCACCACAGAGACATAAACGTTGTTTCGTTCAGACATACAAAGTCAAGCTTTATTCTTGAGCGGAGGCACTCCTTGATGTATGGGACCATCTCGACATGAGTCGAAAAGGTCTTGTCAAAGAGTGCTTCACAACGTGAGGACCATATGCGTTTCCTCGTGACGGCCAGGGTGTAGGTGATAGCATCTATCTTGCATTTTTTCCATGAGGGTGGCAGGATGCCATAGATAACCATCTGTTTATTTATTCGGAAGTCTGACATGACCCACCTCCTGAGAAAACCCTCCACCCAAGTCCATGTTAGCAGCACTTCGCTGCAGTACCACATGGCGTGCTCTACAGTTTCGTGGCCTTTACAATTCTGCCTTGGACAAGTTCCCGAGCGAATGTAACCCCAGTTCGAGCAGAGCAGGGCATTCGTTTTGAGGGCGTGGTGTGCAACCAGCCATGCAGTGTCCTTCAGTCTGTTCTCCAGGAGTGGGTGTTGAACAGATTGGAAGGTTAATGGCCAGGGAACAGAACGCTTGTTAAGACAGACACTTGGAATGTGAGCATCCTTCTTTAGAAGGCTGTCGTATAGAGACCGCGTAGTGCACCCGGGGTCCCACTTTTTAGAGGGGGATGCCTCTACGAGTTCAGATACCAGGGACTGTAGAGCTTTGTAGTGGGGAGGGGCATTCGGGGAGTGGGGCATGTTATTGGACCATGTTGACGGGTCGAAACGTCTAATGAAAATACCGAGCCAGTACCTGGCGAGCTGCACCCAAGGTAAGTCTTCCTGGGACATGATGTCCGAGAAAGGCCGACTGTACAGACATTTTGCCTTCTTTGCTATGTCGATTAGGCCCCAGCCGCCCTTCTCAGGAGGAAGGTAGATGGTATTTCGGCTGATCATCTCACGCTTTTTGTCCCAGAAAAAGGCGAACAGTGCGGTATTGATTTCCTTCATGACCGAATCAGGAGGGGTGAACACCGACGCCAGGTACCACAGTTTGGCGGTGGCTAGAGAGTTTGCCACTGTCACTTTGCCTGTAAAGGAGAGGGATCTGGCTCCCCATCCTTGTAAGGTTTCAACAAATTTGCGTTTACCTTCCTTCCAGTTGGTTAGGGGCATGTCAATGTTGCCAAAGACCCCACCAAGCAGACGGATGGACCCAGATGTCCATTTTATTTGTACAGGGGTGTCTGGTCTATTTCTCCATTTCCCCAGCCATAACCCCTCACACTTGTCTAGGTTCAACATTGAGCCTGAGCCTCTGTTGTACAGCCCGACAAGGTCAAACAGCCTGACGATAGAGTCGTCTGATGTCAGGAAGGCAGAGTTATCATCTGCATACAGAGACATTTTTGCTTCGTAGCCGCCTGGGAGTTTTACTCCATGCACCTCAGAGTCTTTGCGGACTGTCGCCGCAAACGGCTCAAGAGAGATTGCATACAACAGTGGCGAAAGTGGGCATCCCTGCCGCACTCCCCTTGTTAGGGCGAAGGGAGACGACAGGGAGCCATTCACCAAAACGGAACTGGAGATGTCGTTGTAAAGTATTGAAACCCACTTCCGAAAGGAAGGTCCAAATCCCATTCGTGCGAGAGTCTGTTGTAGAAAGGAGATGTTGACACGGTCAAAGGCTTTTGCTTGATCAAGGGAGACAATAGCACATTCGATGTTATTGTTATTTGCGTAAACAA
>NC_049997.1:1220621-1241635 GCF_000003815.2 Branchiostoma floridae | reverse complement strand
CAGCGTAATAAATCTACGCTTTAACTCACCATGTTCATATAATTATATATCACAAATTGCATCAGAAGGAACTTAGTTGTAATAAAAAATAATGCATATTCATTGCGGGTCAAAAAGTTTTACAAAACCTGTTTAATGTGCCAATAATTCATCTGACATAAATTATGATAATGAGGGGGAGGGGGGCGACATGTGGAACTCGGGATTTTTAAGCGTAGAATCTAGTCTAACTTACCAAAATAACATAAAATACGCGGCAAGGCACAGCTTTTTTAAAAAGATTTCTTGTTTTAACTGCAGGGGCCAATTTCGTTTCAGATTTTGCAAACTTGAGTAACTCAAGAAGTTGTTGATGAATCATTACTATTTGATTCATAAGGTTAGCTCATAAGTTATGATTTGCAGAATTAGATAAGTCTAGAAACTTAAGGCACATTTATGCTAGCAAAGACAACATGTTATATAATGCGCAGGTAATGTGGCCTTGGACTTTTCCGGGTCTAATTTAATTAATGTATGTAAGGCTAACTGTATGCCACAGACAAATGTACAGAAGACTTCTATTATTCCTTCCTTTTTTCACATCATCTTCCATATTATGTCTTCTGGGTCTAGGCATTTCTATCATTCTTCCTTGCGTGTAGGCTACTATCATTCCTTATTTCTTGTGCTCTTGTAGTAGATTTATAATCTTGAACATAGGCTACGTAATCATAATTCTTTCTTTCTTGTGCATATGCTGCTATCATCCTTTCTTGTGGGTGGGATGGTATCTATTAATTCCTTCTTTAAGCAGCTCTTGTCTATCAACCCTTTTCTTGCGTGAGCATAGGCCTGTATACTATATTGCTTCTGAAGAGTGCTAATGGCTTGGTTTGAAGCGCTTAAGCATGTATAATCATTGTCACTTTTTTCTTGCATGTATATAGACTTAAGGATAATTCCTGCTTCCTTGCGCAATTAGACTTCTATTATTCCTCCCTTTTTTCACCTTCTCTTCCATATTCTTTCTTCTGGGTAGGTAATTCTATCATTCTTCTTTGTGCGTAGGCTACTATCATTCCTTATTTCTTGTACACTAGTAGTAGATTATAATCTTTAACAACATTAGGCTAAGTTAATGAAAATTTCTTTCTTTCTTGTGCATATGCTGCTATCGTCCTTTCTTGTGGGTGGGATGCTATTAACCTTTTTTTCTAATAGCACTTAGCAGCTCTTACTTCTATCTATCCGATATTAATCGGCTTCTATAATTGACCTTCTTTCCTGTGCACAGGTACAGTGTAACATTACCAACCCCTATGGTACATGCATGATATGATAAATACATGTAACTGTTACACCATCTTTCAGAGTCTTAATGCCCAGCTTGGTTTGAAGCATCCGATCTGATATCACCACTATTTTCTAGCATGTAGGCTTTAGAATCTATCATTCCTTCTTCCTCATGAAAAGGCTTGTATTATTCCTTTTTTTTTCGCATAGACTAATACATTCTTTCTTGTGTGTAGGCAATATATATTTATGCTACCATCTTTTTCTTGCATGTAGGCTTCTATCATTCTTCTTTCTTGCACTTAGAATTGCTTCTATGATTCTTCCTTGTGCGTAGGCTTCTATCATTCTTCTTTCTTGCACTTAGAATTGCTTCTATGATTCTTCCTTGCGCGTAGGCTTCTATCATTCTTCTTTCTTGCACTTAGAATTGCTTCTATGATTCTTCCTTGCGCGTAGGCTTCTATCATTCTTCTTTCTTGCACTTAGAATTGAGAATTGCTTCTATGATTCTTCCTTGCGCGTATAGGCTTCTCACTGAGTATCATTCTTCTTTCTTGCACTTAGAATTGCTTCTATGATTCTTCCTTGCGCGTAGGCTTCTATCATTCTTCTTTCTTGCACTTAGAATTGCTTCTATGATTCTTCCTTGCGCGTAGGCTTCTATCATTCTTCTTTCTTGCACTTAGAATTGCTTCATCCTTGCGCGTATAGGCTTCTATCATTCTTCTTTCTTGCACTTAGAATTGCTTCTATGATTCTTCCTTGCGCGTATAGGCTTCTATCATTCTTCTTTCTTGCACTTAGAATTGCTTCTATGATTCTTCCTTGCGCGTATAGGCTTCTATCATTCTTCTTTCTTGCACTTAGAATTGCTTCATCCTTGCGCGTATAGGCTTCTATCATTCTTCTTTCTTGCACTTAGAATTGCTTCTATGATTCTTCCTTGCGCGTATAGGCTTCTATCATTCTTCTTTCTTGCACTTAGAATTGCTTCTTCCTTGCGCGTAGGCTTCTATCATTCTTCTTTCTTGCACTTAGAATTGCTTCTATCATTCTTCCTTGCGCGTAGGCTTTTATCATTCCTCTTTCTTGCACGTAGAATTGCTCCTACCATTCTTCCTTGCGCGTAGTCATTTATCGTTCCTTATTTCTTGTGCATACATTTATTATCCTGCACATAAATAGGCTACTTATTGATAATTTCTTTCTTTCATGTGCATATACTACAGTAACTATCATCCTTCCTTGCGGATGGAATGCAATTGACATGGGAGTCGCCTTTTTTAGTTCACTTTTGAAACAGTCATTTTTGCATGGGGTGGGAGATGGCTGAAATGTGCTGTATTTGCTCGCAAATGTTGCCTGTCTAGCTCGTATCTGATTTGCTTATGAATTTAGAAATTCACTGCATTCGATAATAGAAAAATTTGATATCAATTGATTAGTTATGTAAATGTGGAACTGATTTGCATGATCAATGGAAAATGCTATAATTATATAGACAATTTGTATAAAGGCAGGAATTTTATATAGACATAAATCATGCAAATCATAACTTAACAAAATCTAATAGAATAACCAATATCTAGTAGAATAACCATCTTTGCAAGATAAGACTTGCATACTTTAATCTAACTTTTTTAGCAGAGATGATGATCAGCTGATGTAATGTATGTAAATTTGGACGTCATTTGCATACTTGAGTCAACACGACACACCGCACTTGAAAAAGGTTAACTTTTTTTGGCAAAGGTATGAAACGGTCATGTCAGTGAAAAGTTTATGGAAACATACAAACAATCTTGCCATCGTTCCCTGTCCAACACTTGCACACCACTTCTATGTTGTACACAACTGTTCTGTCAAGGATGTTGGAAAAGCCCATCCTCCCGACCATACGCTAACAATGGTGGAAGAACAGCTTCTGTCTCCTGTTATCTGGAGCCATCCCAACAACAGCAATGACGACAGTAGCACCTTCATCATGCAGACCATTAACCATTTCAGATAAACTTGTGTCACTTTGGTGAAAACGTCAATACTAGGGGTGGATACCGGTTCAGCAACATATGGTACCTCATGGATATCTTGAATGTTTTCTCCTAGCAATTCAACTTTTAACCTATTAAAGTAAACCAACATAGAAGAAAGTAGAATATGAATTAAGACTAGTCTTGTATGATTCAGGCAAAGAGGTTTAGAAGATACCTATTATGAATATATTTACATTTTGTACTTTGTTCTAAGTCTTCATTTGGACTCTGAGGTTTTAGATGTTGTATACATCGTAGGACAGAATCCGATGCAGTGAGCCGGTATCCACCCCTAATCAATACTTGCAGGTCATTAACTTATGGTAACCTGATTGTGGGTCCTTACACCAGGATGCCTATAGTACAGAAAGTCTTACTTATTGTGACTGTAACCAGGTGTTTTTGTCAATGTCAGAGTCTTTTATACTGCGGAAGAACTTAAGGCCTTCGTTATTTATCAGTGTTTATTTACACCATGATCTTCTATGGATCAAAAAAAGAGTCTTCAAGTGACCAGTGTTTTTTGTGACAAGGTCCTTTATACTAATTATACTAACTATACTATAACTATGCTATACTTATACAGTTCAGTTCAGTTCAGTTATGATTATACTAACTATACTAACTAACTATAGCTATACCTGGTGATATTAGCCGGTAATGCGCGGAGGCCTTTATTCATATAGGCTTCTATATTCTTTCTTCTGCATAGGCAATTCAATCATTTTTTTTAGCCTGTAGGCTTGTATGATTCCTCTTTGCTTCAGTGTCACTTTTGTGCCAGAATCTGTATATTATGGAAGAAAGACAGACTTGAGGTAGGTTTTTTTCTGCACCTCAGTATCATTCCTGCTTCCTTGCGCGGAGGCTTCTATATATTTCTCCTTTTCATATAGGCTTCTATATTCTTTCTTCGCGATAGGCATTCAATAATTTTTTTTGGCCCCTAGGCTTCTGCATGTTGTGTGTGTGTATGGTTCCTCTTTGGTGACCAGTGTTTTTTTCACAAGAATCTTTATGAAATGAAAGAAGTTCCATACTTATGGAGACTGTTTTTTGTGCCAGTGTCTTGATGGAAGAAGGTCCATTTTAGTGACATTTTTTTCACGTAATAATGGCATATAACATATATTAATATGCTATTGAGGCTTTTAGTGTCTCTATTATGTTTACAGGGGTGAGGTGCACCTACATGTATATTGTTTAATTATTACAACCTTTTCCTTTCTTTTTGTGTTACTATGGACGTGGACAAGGCACATGTGCACAATCTACTACTCCTCTGGGTTTGGAAATTTAAAAGGACGATGAAAAAGACTGCAACATGTTTTACATGTTCCAATTAGTTTTTGAACAGTTATCAATTCTATTAGATTGCAACATATCTTTTTTCCTCGTTTGGATTAGTCCATATTGCAGATAATGTTCTGCAATTCAACAATTCAAAAGTTTTTAAAAAAGCTAAGCACCCAAGCTGCAGTTTCAGAACACATTATAGTAAAGACTGTTGCCTTATGTACAACTGAACATAAAAGAATTTCATATTTATACAATGTATTATACACATGCATTTTTTTTCTGTTTCGAAGTTTGGAACTCACTACTTCAGTACCCAAGTTACAGTTTTTGCACTTGTTCAAGCAATGCTCACTCACACTCACTCACTCCCTGAAATTATATTAATGAAGACTTGTGTTGCTTTGCATTAAAAATCAAGACATATGATTCTTAATAATAATGAAGGATTGTACAGTCAAGGGGTGATTATATGTATGTATATATGTAAATATGTTTTTATGTTTATATGATAAAAGCAAAGTTTTGTTTTCATTATGTACATCTTCTGTTTTGAATTTTGGAACTCGCAGTTTGAGTTCGGATTAGTTAGTACTGCAGTTACAGTAGTAAGTTATGGTTTTTATAATGAAGACATTTGATTCCTAGTATTAGTAATGAAGGATTATACAATCAAGGAGTGATAGTATGTTATATAATGTATCTATGTATATATGTAAATAATATGTATATATGTGTATATATGACACAAGCGAAGTTTGTACAACGATCGTCAGTCGATGAGAATATATATACTATTAGATATTTATCAAAACTATGTTCTGTTTACTTTTTATTCAATAAAGTTACTAAATGTTATAAAGTTACTCGACTCTAATTCTCTTGGGGTGTGGTTATTTTCTTTAATCAATAATAAAGACAAGGTATAGTGTAGTAGTAGAAGTAGGGTGTAAATGACTACGGCACTTCCATGCTAAGACTCCATGCTATTAAAGTATAGTCGTGACTTTGAAAGGGAATAACTCAGTATAAGGCCACACCAATTTAATTAGTTGCTTCTCGGATTTCCCGTCCCATTTTTTTCCAATTAAAAAAAAAAAAAATTAGTCCCAAGAAAAATAATATAGGTTTTGTTATTGCAGACCTTTAAAAAACCCCATTCCAGAGGCACATACTGCTGATAAACCAATCAGAGAGCTTCTTTGCAGTCACATGATTAGGGGCATATTATTTATGGCTGACATCCGCGCGTGCATCAATTTTCGGCCGTTTCCAAAGACCGTAATGTAAAACGTACAAAGCAGCTGTAAAAGGAGAAAATATTTGCCGTAGATTGTCAACAAATATCGGAAAACGGATACTGATGTCAAAGAATGCCAAAAAAGTATTTTCAAAAGTCAAAGAAGAAACATGAAAGAACAATGAAGAATATTATTTGTTATACCATACTCCGTGTCTTACCTCATTACCTTCGCCAAGAAGGTTATAATTTTTTTTTCTAATCATAATTACATTTTGGGTAGCGTTTGTTTGTATGTATGTATGTATGTATGTAGAAGACAAGCATAACTCAAGAACGCCTGGATGGATTGTATTGGGTAGGTCTTGATGAGACCTGGAAACGATTAGATTTTGCCCCCTAGCAGCCTGTTACGGTACGGAACTTCCTAGTTTGATGCTGTATGAACTTCCTGGTCTGACAGCTCTTGATGCCGAGCGAGAGTAAGTGGTATCAGGTTGGGACCCCTAGCGGCGTGTTTTAAAACTGCAGGGCAGGTTTAATGTCAGACTTTGAAAGGGAATAACTCAAGAAGATTGTTATGATTTTAGGTATGTAGATAGATTAAGCGATGCTTCATACATTACATACTAATTATGCATATCAGTATCTAATTTGTATAATTAATTAGGCAATCGTGTAAACACAGTTCCATTATAGGACCATTGCAACACGTGACATTTGTAACTCAGAAGGAAAAGAATATTGATAGATATATACGATACGATACGATACGATGGTTTATTGCGCAACAATTGCAAATTTTTAAAGTAACAATGTATGGCAATGTACATATAACAAAAGGTATGGTCTAATACTACACATATATGGTATATTGCAACAATTTCGGCTAATACAATACTAGTAGAATCTACGGTAGGTATTAAAGGGAGCTAAAGCATACATCAGGTTGGGTATTTCTATGCTACTAGCGACACAATATTTGTCAGAAGTTATTTAGGAATGGTACAGTTTCTTTTTTGCATGGCGTGATAAATGTATTGACCTATGTACATAGAGATTTGTGTGTGGTAGAGATACATTTGACTTACATGTGATTGATTTCATTAACTTTTGTCTTTCTTATATATATTATTCAAAATAAAGACCTAATTTGCATAATTAATTTTGAAATGCTATAACGTCATTGTAATAAATGACTGGAACTACACATACTTGTAGCATTTGAAAGTTATGCACAGGTGAACACCGTCAAACATTAATTATGCAAATGAGGACCTCAATTATCAGAAAATGCGATAAAAGCCTTTTTCTTAACCTAGATTGTGTACGACCGTTGTTGATGATCAACTAGTATAATTCATGCAAATGAGAACATTATTTGCATAATTAATGACACACAATTGATACAGCGTTGTGAAGGTTATAATTGGGATCATTTTCGTGAAGGTATGGGGTCGTGGAACTCTAGTTCTTCATATCTTCCCGACCACTTATATCAAATTCCCCAGTAAAACCAACCTTTTTTTATTCTTACGCTCGCGTCAGTTTGGGGTTCCCAGAGCTCGAGGATGTCATCCATACAATCAAATGAACAAGGCATAACGAATGGATACCCTATTCAAGAAGTAGAAATTCGAAAAATAGAAAATACTTTGACAAAACAAATGGGTGCCAGGTTTCTCCATAACTGTCTAAAGTAATATTTAAAGGCAATTCCATCGCAACATTTGGATAGAATCGGAGATTTTCTTTCGGACGTTCCGAGTGACATCCATCACTTTTCTTCAGTGATAGAAATAAATCTTCAATTTTTGTCCAGTTATAGACATTGGATTACTTTTAGTTATTACCTAGATGTCTAACCGTTTTAAATGTAAGTTTCAAAGTAAATGTACGCTTTCAATTCTTATGCCTGCTTATCCACCGTTTCACACTCAGACAATTATGTTGGGACACTGCACTAACATGAGGGATATGAAATCGAAAAACGTTCCTGCTCCTAATGAAGCTGTTTTATCTTTACGCCATGCATATTATTGTACGGACGGTAATTGTGTTTACTCCAGTTGGTGGAATTTTTCAATAGTACGTCAAAGAAACTGAATTATTTACACCCAAAAGCCACTTGTGGCTAACCAGAATTGGTAGATATAGCTGAACAGAGAAAGGTTTACGATAAAAAGGCGATAAGTTAAAACGCGAAAATACGATCAAGAAGAGGGTGGCGTGTCTCTCTCTATGACCCCCCCCCCCAGTAGTATCATGTGCTCTCTCTCTTTCTTTCTCTCTCTCTCTATCCTCTAGATCTCTCTCTTTCTTCCTATCTCTTTCCTCTCTCTATCCTCTCTCTCTCTCTCCTCTCTCTTTCTCCCCTCTCTCTCTAAATATCCTCTCTCTCTCTTTCTCCCTCTCTCTTTCCTCTCTCTCCTCTCTCTCTCTCTCTCTCTCCTAACCTTTGTCCCCACCTTCCCATTCTGTATCCCCTTTTCTGTATCCCTTCTCTCCCCCTCTCCCCTCCCACCCCCACTCTCCCTCACTTGTATGTGCCTAATAAATGTTGTCTAACTGGACTGTTCACACACATTCACACACACGTGTTCGGCTATGAATCCAACTTCGTTCTTGCAGCTGTAAAACCGCAGGGAGTTTAGGGATTGGCATGTAACCTATAGAGAGTGCTACCATACAGGTGTCATTCTTGCTTTTTACTGTGTTTCTATGTTCGTCAGATCTAGAGGAACTGATCCTGTGACAGACATGTAGGGGATTAGTCACCTTGAAATCTGCTCAGTCTATCTTGAAGATATGAAGAACAAATTGAGATATTTCAGTCTCAAGAACATGTGTACCTGTACCTTTGTGCCAAATTTCAACTCATTTGATGAGAAAACGAACTTCCTATAAAACCACTTGCATTTATACTTTTGACTCGCACACACACACACACACACACACACACACACACACACACACACACGCACACATACGCAACCACTCACGAATATTAAACTTTTATATAGGAAATAGTAAAATAGGAATGAGTGAGTTGAAGCAGTAGGAAAACATTTAACCTTTTTCGCTTTACTATTGCACAGTCGTTATGGTAACGGAAATGCGGTTTGTTCTGGCCTTGGCCTGCATTTTCTTTCCATCCCTTACAAATTTTCACAGAAAAGTGGATACAGTCATCTAACCGCTGATCAAGGCAGCAAAGCATTTCACTTGTATGTTTCAACTTTCCGCACCCACATTTGTGAAATAGCACACCGTAGGACTGAGGAAATATGACCTCCTTGGTAGGACTGACGTCTGTAGCGTTGCCATGGCTACGGACCGTGAGGTTTGAGAAGGAGTTATTGATGTTCTGAAGAACAGACCTGAAACAGGAAAGTGCAGAGACGACAACTTCCATTTTTACGGCCCGAGGAAGGTGATGATGCAGTCATGAGAACGAACAGCCGCCGCCGCCTGATCCACCGGTAAGTTCTCTTGTGACACCTCTGGAACATTTGGGCACGTTCGTCGTAAGGTTTTCGGCTTGCTTATGAAGGATCATGAAGAACTGACCGCCAACAAGGCTCTACGCTTTAACGTTCCCTACGAATAGAAGAATTGTGATTTTGCTCAGGACCCTAGCCTAGTTGGTCCATGCTGGCTGGACCTGTGTCGCATCTTAATCTCCTTTTTGACATGGATAGATTGAACACAGCCCGATGGAGTGAACTAATTTTTGTTCCTACATCACTTTTCAGCGACTGCCGGTCATTTTCCGGACTGTTCCTGCCGGGCTGCAGCCGCCCTGCCGCACCGGGAAAGGCCGGACGGGACGAGCGGGCCCCTCCGCCGGTAACTACCTTTCTCACTCCGTACACGTAATTTCTTTTCGGATTGCGGCCGGGTCACCGCCTTGCGCTCGACGTGCGTTCTTCGTGTGGCGCAATCTGAAGGCATCCATTCTTGGGATATTCGCGCTTGCGTCTTGCAAAATTTAAACGTCTTAATTTTGACGGGAAAGACTGTCTTAGATTGATATCCTTGTCTGTGTTTTTTTCTGTCAACGCAATTTTAAAATTCTACGACATTGAAATAGTACCACAACCTGCATGTAGGATGAAGTGAACGCGTCGTTAGTTGACGTATTGCTTGTAGCAGCTCTTTGTCAAAAAGGAATTCTAGTGGCAATTATTGCACTAGAATTGTCCTCTGTCCGTGCTAAATATTAAACAGATAATTGTAACAGTAAGATAACGGTAAATCGTCTAATATTCTGCGCTTAATGTTTGTTTGAACGATTAGCAGTTGAACAGTCAAGTCTTGTGTGTAGGCTTGTAGCTGTACAAAATAAACTAAATTTTGTTTCCAAACCTTACAAACCGAATGGTAATGATTTTTGCTAATTTCGTAATTAAAATAATATAATCAAATTTTATGTATGACAGATAATTGTAAGAGCTAATTCTTGATATATCATTCGTCTTTCAGCGGGGCGACGCCCAGCCAGTTGGCCACCCTCAGGCCAAACCTCCCGACGACTGCCAGGGGCCCTGGTGCGGACCGGGGTTCGACGGGCGCGCTGACTACGGTGGGTGCGGACCGGGGTTCGACGGGCCCGCTGACTACGGTGGGCGCGGACCGGGGTTCGACGGGCCCGCTGACTACGGTGGGCGCGGACCGGGGTTCGACGGGCCCTTTCACTACGGTAAGATGTACTGCTTGTCTTACGTTCACAGACAGTTAAGTTGTGCTAGCCTTCGCACACAGCATAAATAACAATCAAACACAGTTAGAGCCCATTCCAAGTCACCACCACGGTTGTTGTTGCCAAAAATGCTTTGATTTGTTGAAAATATTTGTCTAGGAGACATACTTTGTGCGCGATTTTAACGCCATTTCAGCTTTCTATGAGTTTCTCTGATTGTTTGACACTAAGAAAATAGTCAGGGTATAGAATGTGATATATTTAGATAATTTTAAGCAGAAAAAAACACACTAAAGCAGAAAACAGGCGTGGTTTAGCACATACTTTTATGGCGCAATAAAACCAAATGTACCATTTCGAAAATGTTCCAAATATTGTCAGATATTTCCAACAGAGAAAGACACACAAAGATATTGAAAATAGATGAAAATAACGAGATTTTTGTACATCCAATTCATAATAATTCCAAAATATCCAACTAAATCCAAATATCTTGAAGTCTGCATTTTCATTTATTTATTTATTTAGAACTATTGTGACTTGATATTCGTTTATTCAAGATGATTCAAACTTATTAAACATTATACAAAAACCATCGCGTTGACTTGGAATGGACTCTACTGCCTGCGAACCATGATAGGGTCGGCTCCATAAAGGACTAACTGAATATCGTACAGAAATTATAACAGCAGTATGGCCAGGTAATGATCCATTCACTCTGTTTTTCTTCAAATGATTAGAATTACCTTCACTGTTTCTTTTGTAATCATGATTTGTCAAACATTCGATTTTCATGATGTTTTGTTAAGTTCCCGGAAAACAGCTAACGGTATGTTACTACCAACTTAAGTTTTGTTATTCATGGATGTATTCTATGATCACAAATCATTTAATAAAGAGTATCAGTGACGGTATGTCTGAATGCTGGGAACTATGGTAAGATGTTACATGACTAGATATACAGTTACATTTCCGATGGACGATAAGGACTCACAATCTGATGTTTGTTTGTTTGGTCGGTTGCTACTTGGTTGTTTCCATTGTGCCAAACCGTTTCTTTACTGGTCTCTATCAGACTCTAATGCTCCTATAAAAATGAATCGTAGAAATTGACCAAATACATAAATATTCGACTGAATGATATCCAGAGGATGTAATCGAATTCAAGAGTTACGTTTTGTAACCCACGTTGACTAGCAGATCTTTATTGACGCAACCAAAGTTTTCGACTTTTGTAAGGCCTTCGACAACCGCACCTAGCGTACGTTACGTACAAACGAAGAAGTGGATAAACATGGATTAACCCGAGTAACAAGTAATACGAATAGATGAGCAAGTTGAGTTTAACGTATCGTTTACACTAAGTACCAGTTCTAAGGTCTAAAACAGAAATTTGTTGTAATTACCTAATTGTATACAGTAAGGGATATCTCCTGCTGTAATGAATGGGATTGCATATAGTACTATTGATAAAATGGAGTGTACTGAATTGTTCTGAGCAGGCGGAAAAAAAGCTGAAGAGTTTTGAGTGTTAATGAACTAGCCAGATAACTTCTCTGGTACATTTTTATGCCAATGTGGCCAATTTCTGCTATTTCTCCAGAAACCCTTGGAGTTCGATGTCCACCTGCTCACAGTAATTGATAAAATAGAAATGTCACAAAGATTTTGCCTCTTTTTTTCAGGTGAGACAGCCGGCCGGTTGTTCACCCGTCCCGAAAGCGGATGAAACCTGAACGATCTTCGCAGACGCCAGTTAACTTATAAGGAGAGAGAAAGGCTTTGTTTTAGGCCATTAGTTGGGTGTTAACGTAGCCATTGTTGACTATACCTATCATGTTCAAAGTAGTACCGAGGATTGTAACTATTCTCGCTATTGTAGTTGGATGTGTAGGTTTAGACTCGGCATGTTTTCCTGGGTGCAAGTACACAAATCAGTGGACAGATTGCGTCCCTTTCCGCAGGTCACACGGTTTGGGTTTGCGTACGCGAGGCACTTGTATGTTATGCAACGCGCAGCTACAGCAACAACCCGCGCGTTTTGTGCAGAACTCCTCCCAGCCAACTTCACTGTGCCTTCCCGATGTACAAGATGTGGCGGTTAGGGGGTTCAGATTTGGGGTGCTCTCCATTCAGAAACTACGCCCTCCTCAGAAGTCTTCAGTAAATATAGGTGAGCTTGCTTTGGTGGAATGTGGAATCACAGGTTTAGAGCAGGGCACTTTGGCCGCCTTTCCTTACTTGAGCTCCTTGCAGCTTGATTACAACAACTTGACTCACGTCAAGCGAGCCTGGTTCGATGGTTTGAAATCTCCAGAGTTGATGCATACCCTGTCATTGTCCCACAATAACATAAGCATCATAGATCCAAAATGCTTCCAGAACCTTACTGACCTAAATGTATTGCTACTCGACAATAACGCATTACAAAGCATCGACCCATCTTGGTTTCACAACCTGAAATGGTTAGGCCAACTGTCTCTGAGAGCAAATTCTATCGAAATAATTCCTCCTCAGGCGTTTAAGTCATTGACAAGGCTTGTCAGGCTAGATTTGAGCCGAAATGCGTTGACGTGTCTTACATGGGAGACCTTGGACGGACTACACAAACTAGGAGCGCTGGCGCTGAGTGGGAATAGATTGCTTGCTCTCGATGATTCTGCTCCTTCGGTAATGAACTGGCGTCTTGATTATGATTACTACCGCTTTGCCGGCAAGACCTTTGCAGTTAGGGTTAACCAAGCGCTTTTCTGCATCACCAAAGGTCCTGGACTACAGCAATATCACGTCCGCATACACCACAACAGCACCTCACGCCTAGGTCAGTTGGATCAGGACCATGCCAATCGATGTAGAACATTGAGATTAATGTTGCCCACAACAAACCAGATAAAGTATGACCTTCCATTTGTAGCCATGTCAGTCAACACAGAATCAGACAAACACGTTTCAAACATCAGCCACTCGTGCACACATGCCTGGGAAGCTGTCGGAAGCGTCAAGGTAGCCTTGGGGGAAGACACTACTCTGCAGATTGTTCCCATGGGTGTATACAAGTCCCACCAACCCAAAATCATTGCTGTAGTTGTGTCAGGTATCCTGGCTAATGATGACAATAAAAACACGTCGTTTGCTGATGGCCACAGCAGAAATGTCAGCACCTTTGGTCATGAAGAAATGCTGAATGTGACGTGTCATGTCGACACCGTCCGGGGGGAGACATACCGACATGTCTTCACCACGCCCGTGTCCAGCACTCCTAATGGAACTGTCTGTGCAGAAAAGAGGACCAAGATGGCCACGGAAACACCAATCACCATGACAACCAAGGTCCCCCTGAATCAGACGATCCCTACCACAAATGAAACCGTCACTGTGCCGCCAGTAAAGGAGGGGTGCTCGTGCTCTGTATGGACCACCACAGTGATTGCTGTAG
Organism: Branchiostoma floridae; assembly: GCF_000003815.2. Lineage (NCBI taxonomy): Eukaryota > Metazoa > Chordata > Leptocardii > Amphioxiformes > Branchiostomatidae > Branchiostoma > Branchiostoma floridae. The sequence continues at coordinate 1,227,650 of NC_049997.1, read as the reverse complement.
TAGTTGTAGTAGGGGTTGAGCATGTAGCAGTGTTAGTGGCATGTATCGTTAGAAAGACGCGTTGTTCCCGGCCGGGCAGCCCACCTGCTCCGGCTGTCGTCTCCCTGAGTCGCTGGTTGCTAGGCGGGGCAGGCGGCGGTGCCGTCTCGGGCGCTGTGGCGGACTCGGCCTCACAGACCACCGCAGGCCATAAGCATCAGTACAGCGAAATTCCCGACGACTTCTACAACCCTTGCTACAACTACTGCAACGAAAGGCCGAGGGTACAACCTCCTTACTCGGAGATCCCAGATGAGTACTACACACAGTACTACAACACACGGCCTTGGGTAGAACATCCTTTCTGGGAAATTCCCGACGAGTACTACAACAACGAGAACACACGGCGCCTCTCATACCCCTGACTCTCCGGGTGCCCGGTCAAGGCGACGGGGATGACGCTGTGCCTTTCTACGCCGCTGTAGCTGAGGTGGCCCTTCCTCCCTCCACCCGGCTAGGCGGCAAACATCCATCCTACAGCACGGTCCCTCGTACCAGATCAGTCCCACAGATACACGCACGGCAGAGGAAGGCACACATTAGATCGTACGGCGCGCCTGTAGCGGTCAGGTACAGGGTCAGAGATATGGCCGCCATTGGTAAATATGTCCGAGCACGGGGAGCCCGCATGTCCAGAGCTTGCCTGTATAATAACCCCTCGGGGAGCCCGCATGTCCAGAGCTTGCCTGTATAATAACCCCTCTGCTGACCGTACCTTACATTAGCAAACAGGCAGGTCTGAGACAAAGGTACCAGACTGCACACTAGCGCAAACCCTCAAGGACACGCCCAAACACGGCATATCCACAGGCCACAAGTCCCGTAATCCCAGATCTGAAGGCGACGTCTTGGTAGAGTATGATGAGGACAACACAGACCACATTCACATGTCACAAACCTGTAGCTTGTGGGCTATCAAAGCCGGTAAAAAATCTACAATGGGGGCAAATCATAGCCGACAGAGGTTCTAGGGAATGTATGATATTGAGCAAGCAAGCAATCTATTCCAGAGAAAGTTACATTCAAAATTTTCAAGCCACAAAAATGCAGTTTGAGACGACTTTAAGCACTCACATGCAGTTTGTTACATCTTTGAACTCCCAAATTTCATTTTCCCAGCACTTGAATCAGAAAAGGTCCGAAATGTGCCCCTGTATCAAATCATATTAAAGTTACTAGGGATGTCTCTAAAATTCTGAGGCCCCATGTCTTTCTAAATCCTCGCATCTCTTGTGTCACAACGTTAATGTACCTCCACCTGGACTAAGGGAAGGTATCAGTGCGCACACTTTTAGCTGACAAAACGCTGCGCAATACATGCAAAAAATTACACACAAAAACATATACAGTCTCTCTCTCTATATATAATACACACACACACACACACACACACACACACACACACACACACACACACCTCCATGCTCACAAACAGACGAGCATCTTCCTGCCTTTCCTACAAGACTCACCTGGCATAGAGCTTAAACTGCAAGCTTTTTTCAAATCAATACTGGCTTGTGGCTTAGTGGCAAGCTGTACTGCACATTTTGCATGGTGGCTGTGATAAAAGTTTAGAAATCCAATGCTTCTTAATCCTGCGCCCAGGAAAATTGCCGAGATTAGTAGTTGTTTTTTGGACGAAGAAAGTGTCATCTTGTGACTGTAAGTCTAAACAATGTTTAATTAGAGAATAGCTTCAGTCAGCAGTTTAAACGTAAGGTTAAGTTTGTGATGTTTAACACATTAGAATTGTGAGTTGCGCATCTGGAAAAAACGTCAAGATGAACAATGTAACACATCATCCACTCAGATCTGTCTTTTAAAAATGTGTGAAAATGAATAATGAAAAAAAATGAATATGGAAAAAATCTTTTAAAAAGTATATTTACTTGCTTAAATTGTAACAAATAATCTCACGCAATATGTCTACCAAAATTCACTTTTCAAAAGCAGCGCTGCGTGGTAAAAGGTAAACTGGTACCCAGTCTACCGTGACTTGGGCGGGATCTCTTCGGGGCTGTACCGTGGGGCTCTCCGCCGCCCGAATCAACTGTCTCGCTCGGTAGTAGTTTTATGTACACGTTCGGTGTTCATTAGTGCACCAAACAGCTTGAAACTGCTACCGAGCGCAATCGTTGACTCGGGCGGCGGAGAGCCCACACATCCCCGAAGAGAGCCCGCCCGATTACACGATACTAATTAGATACCTGGTTAGGTAAAAGGGACTTTCCAGAAACAGCCTTGAGAGGGGCGCTAGCAACATCATCGTTGTTATGCATTGATCATAACCAACAATGGATCATCCCTGCATCCCAGCAATGGATTATCCCTGGCTACCAGTGAAAAATACACCATAACGTTTCTCATTTAGTGTTTCATCAATGTTTTACAAATATTGACAACATTACCAATCAGGCGGTTTTGAGCCAGAAATGCCCAGCCGTTTACTTTACTACCTGAAATGAAATGAAGCAAACGCATTTATGAAACTCAGAGGTTTAGTACAAAACATTACACAGTGTGTGTTCATCAAACAGAGAGTTTATTTACTGGTCCCTCCCCATTGAAGCATCTCCACGGCTGGCCGCCAGGGTAGCACACCTGTCTTGTATGACGCGTTTTGTGTCCCTGTCAGCCGCGCCCCCTAGCGGCGACAGTGCAGGACAGATGACGTGAAAAATGAAAACAACTGAAATCTTTGTGAAACCAGTTCACAGACTGACTGGAGACGACTTGCTTGTAGCTGGACTACTGAGCATGGGAGATGTAAACCGATGGTAGGAAATCAATAAACATTGAACCGTCTGGCCACGTGTTTTTAATTATGTAAATATGTGTATGATGGTCATGAATGATATCGAATGTTACCATGTATATTATAATCATGGGTGGTGACATGGCACACTTTTACAGGAAACGCCGCAATTCGTGAAGTTGAAAAAACATAGAAGGAAATGGCGATACCTGGAAGGATGATTCTTAAAGCCTTGTTGTTCGCTGGCATAATGACCTTGTTAAAAAGCGGCCATAATTAAAATATATAATAAACGAACAGCCATAGGGAATTAATAAAGACATTGACTTGACTTCACTATAATCTCCAATTAGGTTATCTATCCATATATAAATGTAGGTAAAAAAAGAAGAAATTGAATGAAACTATATAGCTAGTAAATACAATGATGTTTATTCCTTCTATAAGTTTCATATGTCATAACAAGGAGGTGGTAATAACCATAAACTTCTATTCGAGGAAACTCAAAAGTGTCACACAACTGATCTCAACTGTCCAAGGTGCCCCTGTACTAAGTTTAAGATTATTTGGTTTGAATACCAGGGCACAGGAACATATTTATTACTTTCGCCAGAATGTGTGAGTCTGTCTGTCTGTCTGTCTGTGTGTTAACAGCATAACTCGAGAAGCCTTGGTTGGATCTTAATGATATTTGGTAGGTGGGTAGGGTTCAGGAAAACGAAGGTCAAGTTTCATAATTGACCCCTAGCGGCTTCCTAAGGTGCTGCAGCAGAACCTCAATTTTTGATATCTCGTGTTCTGGACATGCTGTGGTCGTGATTTTTAAGTGGTAGATGGCCCCTTGGGTCAGAGAGTAAGTGCTGTGAGTGGACCCCCTACACTCGTTCTCATTGAAATATCAAAAATGGCATTTTTTTGGTCGAAAAATAAATCGGCTTTATTTTCAGTGACAACTACCTGGTTGTTTAGGAAAATTCCTCTTTTAACCGTAGCCAGAAAATGGCAACTTATTATTTTCGGTCCCATTGGTAATACATTACAGGGCAGGTAACAAACGTTACCGGTAACGTTTGTTACAACAGTAAACTTTACCCTGTTTTCTTCTAAAGGACTTACCTTATTAATTACATCATTTAGGTATAAGTGGATGTCCCAAGGGACATTTGAAACGTGGGCAGCTTTTTTACACCAGGTCAGGGTTCTAGCCAGCTCGAAATTTTTTTCCGTCAGCCAATTCCCATTGTCGCGAAACACTATTCCAGGAGTTAGAAAGACTGAACTAAGACCTTGAAAAACGGGTTTTAATGAGATCATTGTATGCAAAAGTCCACTGACACACTTCGTCAACAATAATAACAATAGCAAAACAAACAGTGTGTGGCTTTTACAGCCGTGGATGGCGTCCCCAAGCCGCCTGTAGCTAATCCACCAAGGATTTTGTCCGTCAAAGTTGACGGATTGGTTTTACAATGTTTCCGTAACACGCAGCAAATTTCCGTCAATTGACGGAAAAACGGACGCTGGCTAGAGCCCTTCACCAGGTCAATTAGAAAGCTTAGACAGCATCGAACAATGGTAACGTTTGTCACAGTCATTTCTGTACAACATTTTGTTAAGCAAGGTGGGATACACATAACAGTCAACAACCCATTCTTGTTTCTTTAGGAAGCCAGAAAAAATGTACAGCGTCACAATTACTGGCATTTCTAGTCTTATATGTGGATAATAAAACCGTGGCAACCATCGTACTCGTGGTGGTAACGTTTGTTACAGAATCTGGCGACAGGCATAAACCACCTCACACAGCCTCCAAGATCAGTGACAGGAGCGATCTGACGTGAGCGGGCAGAGGGCCTGGGTAGCTGCTTTCACCTGCCGAACAATCATTCTGGGAACTGAATTGTTAAATTTTTGGCTACTATTTGAATTCTTCGTTTCTTCTCAGGCGACAGCCATTTTTTAGGGGGTGAAATCCGACTCGTGGCTATAACAACCGTCTAAGCCATCAACCTATACGAATGTTGTGGTGCATCTTTTGTAAAACATTACAGGGGTTGTGGAAAAATGAAGGAACCAGTGATGTTGTCTATAATTTTCTCCATATCAAGCCGTAAAGCCAGGCGACAGCATTTCGACATTTAAATGAGAACGAGCCCCTAGCGGTTTTTTGGAACTGCAGGCGCCGGTTTCCTGTCAAACTTTGGTCGAGGGCAACTCGAGAACGCGTTGACAGATCGTCATGATTTTTGGTGCGTAGATAGAAGTAATGTCTTACATAATGGGATACTAATTATGCATATAAATAGCTATTTTGAATAATTAATGAGGGAAGTTTATAAATCCATTGCATTCTACGATAGAACTTTCAAACTTGTCACATATGTAGCTGGGAAGGAGGGAAATGTCGATAGATATCAATTATGCAAATGAGGACCTGATTTGCACAATTAATTAGGAAATATGAACGTGTTGACGGATCGTCATCATTTTTGGTATGTAGATAGCTTAAGGGAAGGCTTACACAATGAGACACTAATTATGCAACTTAACAGCTAAATGGCATAATTGATGAGGAAAGTTCATAAATCCACTGCATTCATGATATGACTTTCAAAGTTCACATATATAACTGAGTTTGTGTGACTTTATCAAATAACACATAGACATCATTCTACATAACAAACCTGATTTATTTGGCGAAGGTATGTGTTCGAGGAACTCTAGTTCACATATGATGCAGCTAGATATATTATAGAAAAGGTAAGTGCGTCTGGTAATTCTAGTTCAGAAATTATACCACGAGAAAATCGGCGCAAGGCTTACTGGGCGGGCATCTCTTTCTATGTAGATGAGACACATAAAATGGCCTGCATGCAAACCCGTTATAGTTAGTGCAATACAAGTTAAATTTCTCAGTTCAGAACGATGTCCCACTCCGCCACCTCACTGATGGTGTATGACGTCCCTCCCACGGTGTACCTCCCTTCGTCACCGCTAGGGGCGCGAGGCTCCGCCACCTGGCTGGGATTCTCCGACCCACAGAACCCACATGGGTCGTGGTCACCCAGACTGCTGTCCCCGGAGAAATACATCTGAGTGACCAGGGTCCGCCGACCTGGGGCGGTCACCCTGGAACAAGGACAGACAAGAGTTCGGAGACCTTGTATCTCCATTAAAGCAGCCTGATTATGCAAATGACTTCCACATCTAAATAAACTATGCCTGGTTATACACACCTTTAACTAACTTACACAGGTCACAATGCCGACAGTCCAATCTTTTACTAGTTACTTAAGAATTATAGCACTATTGCAATAATTTAAGACCCTATTTACATAATTGGCACCTGGCCAGCGGCCATAAACTACACATGTAGCATGTATTTGAGTCCTGTAATGGATTTTCCTCATTAATCATGAAAATTAAGTTCTAATTTACAAGTTGCAATTCTTTATGTTATTTCTATCAAAGCTAAACACATACGAAATATCATGGAAATCCGTTGCTACTGTTCCGGACCAAGCTACTCGGGGCGCAAACCTACACATGTACAGTTTCTTTACTACATCACAACCTACCTTCCACCAAAATATTAAGATGATAGCACGTCCAGGTCGAAAGATACAGAAACCGGAAGTTCTGCTGCAGTACCGAGGTCAAATACCAGGAGGCCAAAATCGACAATATTGACTTTCATATTCCAAACCTCTATCAACTTACTAAATATCATTACAATCCATCCAGAGGTTGTAAAGTTATGCTGACCACAAATATCCGGAAACACAATCAGTGGTAAGACATGATGATTGGATTGTGACCTGTGTATTATCTAAGCAAGTTAAAGGTGTATGTAACCAAGTATAGATTATGCAGATGTGAAAGTTATTTGCAAGATCAGAATATTTCATGGCGATATGAGGTCTCCAAACTCTTGTTCTAAACGATTTGTTTTTGATGGGATGAGGGCTATAATGTCGTAAATCAGATAGAGTTAGATAGAGTTGCCAACCTGAAGTGCACATGCGCAGGACGGGTGTACCAGCCCCAGCCGTACTTTCCCGGCATGATGGTGATGAAGCTGTACCTCCCCTGGGGGTCCGTGATGACCTTCCCACGGCAGAAGTTCAGCCTCCGGGTGTCCATGAAGTAACTGGGAGGGGTACGGTTGGGGGCTGGGGGGTGGTGCCGATTTCAACAGAAGTTAATAATGTTCATGTAGTACGTACTAGTAATTG
>NC_049997.1:1215659-1219456 GCF_000003815.2 Branchiostoma floridae | reverse complement strand
ACACTAATACATATATAATATATATTCTCCCGAGAATCGAACCCGGGCCGTCAGATCACAAACCTAGCAGCACAACCAATTTGACCAAAAGCCTAACAGGCATTTGGCATAGTCGGCTGGCGCTACTTGAACCCCCACTGTTACACCACTCCCCCTTTTCTTCTCAAGATTCCATCCTCGAATCTCCGAGTCCGATATCCCTGTGGGCAGGCACATATCCAGCCTGTGACTCACATTGTCTCGGTTGGCGCTACTTGAACCCCCACTGTCACTGTCACTTACCAGTTCCACTGTCGGTCACCACTGGTAGAAACTGTGACTCACCGTTCCCGTGACCAGTAGATATGGCCCCCCGGAGCACACCAGTCGCTGGTACGGGACTCCGTGCAGGTAGTACGGGCCCAGGACATCCCGGTGGGTCGCACCACAACCTGCAGCCACGGAAACGTCAACAGACTGATAGAATACTATACAATTCACTTTGTAACATTGTATTCTTCTAGTTATCTATTGTATCTATAAAGGTGTCGTGTATCCAGTTAGCCGACCGACCTTAGAAAAAAAAGTGCCGACCCTTTTTTTTTTGTTCGACTTGTAAGACAAAAGAAATTCCGTCTGAAATTCAATACAGACTTCTTGTATTTCCAATACTAAGAGTAAGACTTTGAACAGTTGAAGTTAGAATGCATAGTAAGAAATTTACTACTTTGTTTATTTGTTTATTAAAATTCACCACACAAGTGGAAGGGGCGGGGAACAGGTGGTGACACCTTTGCTGGTCCTCGCCCCGACTTTGTTACGTTTATGGAGGGTTTAATGGAGGTCCCGTGCATTTGTTGGATCACTTCGGCCGAAATCGAACAAGAAACAAAATAAAATAGGAGAATCCGTACCGACCGAACCTATTTTTCAGGACTGTAACCGAAAGCAAAATATTTTTTGCTTGACCTCATCTCTCTCTCTTTCTCCCTACCTCCCCCTCCCTCTGTACCACATCCTCGTAGCCTCGTATCCAGCCGCATTATAATTGAATGAAGACCTTTTCTGAACATACATACCCATTGGGTTCAGTACAGGTCACAACAAATGATACAATGATACAATGAATCTACACTACTCAAGAATCATATTCTACTGCGTACATTCGGCTTCTTCTCGTTTCTTTGTGATACTGAAAATGTAAGAACAGATGTGCTTTATAAGTAAAGGTTTGTCTAGATTTATTATAGCACCCGAGTATTTGCAGAGAGGACAGAAGAGACTCGGGAGCTGTGAAACGGCTGGATACCAGGCTAACATCCTCTAACCTACAGGATGAATATCACAACAACAACATACAGCTGGTACTGGTTAGACCCTTGTTAACGTTCTGAACGCTGTAAAAGGTCTTGCATTTTCTCTGCAAGAGCTGGGGTTGGAGATGCGAACATTTAACAACCAATGATGGTCAGACTTAACACTACACATTAATAGAAATCTTGAATTCATTCGATACTGAACAATTAACATGGAATCACTTAAGATCCCTTAGTCGTGGGAGTACAGATTGATGCACAAAAAACAACAACATCAACACAAAGTAGGTTAATGGATCGTTGATATGTTCTGATAAAACTGCACTACTAATATTTTGCTATGTCAGTCCAGAAAAAATATCATGTACGCTTGCCAACTACTCTTGATTTAAACGTAGCTTGTCGCTTAGTGTTCTGTAGGTCCACCTAATGGCTCGTGTTTGCCCTATGGGTTCCTCATTTGGGGTAAACAAGGGTGAAAACTGTGCAGAACCATTAATTTAAGAGCTAGGAGGAAAGTGAAGTGGTTCATACCTGACTGGGCGAAGACTTCAGGAAGGACGATCAGGCCCACAAGTAGAATACTCACGAACGGAAACATGGCTAAAATCGTTTGAAGAAACTCTGCCGTCTTCTTAGAAGCCCTGCTTCCTTAAGGAACGAGCTTGACTGGTTTAAAGACTGAAGCAACCCTGTGTAGGCCCCGTTACAGAGGCTTTATAGCTTGGCGGTAGGGTGCAGCCTGGAACCCAGACTGTGTAAGGACCCACAGATTCGATCATCCCCCAAGAAAACTACATGCCAGCACTATCGCTAAAACCTCGATTACCTCAGAGGAGCAGGAAACCTTTACACTATATGGACTCCGAAGAATCTTGTTCCTGGAGCCCAGAAGCTTACCCTTTAGGCCCGTGGCAACAGTCTGGCTTCCGGATTATTAGTTAACTGGCCCGCCTCTAAGATACAGACCGTTTGTTGTGGAAGGACTTGCCTGAAAGTGGAGGGATACAAGATCGGATGATAACGACGTGTGTGCATATCCCTGCACACTCTCGCCGCCTCCGGTGGCCGGGGTTCCCTCCGTTGCGAGTGTCGGCTCCAATTCACCATGTCACTGGCTGTCTGCAGGTCGGTAGTTCTCCTATTTATTCTTACTAATGCTGCCAAGGCCACAGTTGTCGGCCTCCAGGAAAGGTAAGTAGAGCGAAGTCGTTATGTTTACTGTCGCCGGGTAACACCGGGCCGCCATCTTGGTACCCTGTACTCAGCCTAAACCCAAGCGAAGCCACTCCGCTGAGCGGCTTTTATTTTGGCACTACTGGGCTAGCAATGAAACAAGCGAGATGTCTAAAAACCACAGATAAACTTTGTTTGATGTATTTGTGCTCCATTCTTATGGCTCAGGCTGCCGACCTAGAAACTAATCCCGGCCCTCGCCCCCCCAAATATCCATGTGGTTGCTGCGGGAAAGCGGTAACATTTAAACATAAGGGTGTTTGCTGCGATAGCTGTGATAACTGGTTCCACCATGACTGCCAAGGGCTGAGTTCATTCATGTATCCTTACCTTGGAAATTCCAATGTATCATGGATATGTCTAAACTGTGGCCTGCCAAATTTGTCAACATCGTTCTTTGACTCCCACACTAGTGTAGAATCTCCTAATCCATTTAGCCCACTGAGTGACAGTAGTCCAGGTTTACCGCAAGCCTCGTCCTCCCCGAAGTCTCCCCACGTGAGACGGAGGACTGGTGGACGACCCCTACGGCTTGTAAATGCAAACTTCCAGTCAATCAAAAATAAAAAAGTTGAACTTGAAACTTTGGTTGAAGAAACAAAACCCGATATCCTTGTCATCACAGAAACATGGCTTGACGATACATGTAATATATCAGAATTCTTTCCGAACCACCTCAATATGTCTGTGTTCTTTAAAAACAGAGCAGATGACAGCCACGGTGGTGTGCTTATCGCAATATCTAATGACTTCATTTGCACTCAAGAACCCCAACTTGAGACAGAGTGTGAAATGGTGTGGGTTAAGATTCAACTTGTAGGTGCAAAGTCTTTGTACATATGCGCATATTATAGACCACATGTAGGTGATGCCACCAGTCTTGAACAACTTGGGCAATCAATGGATAAAATATGCAACCAACGAAACAACCATGTGTGGATCGTTGGGGACTTTAATCTTCCAGGTTGGGACTGGACTGATCCCCAACATCCAGTCTTAAAGCCATCCTGTGCCTACCCAGGGCTACACAGACAGTTTGTAGATCTGCTTTGTGACTACAATATGTCACAAATCGTTGACAAACCAACTAGGAATGAAAACACCCTAGATCTAGTACTCATGTCTAACGAGAACTGTGTTAATTGTGTACGTACACTACCGCCTATTGGGGACCACGACTTAGTGTTTGTCGAAGCTGATCTTCACACGTGTAAACTCCCAGCTAAATCACGCAAAGTCTACCTATATAAACGCTCTAACTGGGAA
>NC_049997.1:1213172-1215559 GCF_000003815.2 Branchiostoma floridae | reverse complement strand
ACTATCCTCCTGCGTGGAAAAATATGTACCCTCGAAAACGACTTACGACAGAAGACACCTTCCCTACATCACTCCTGACCTCAAACGGCTCATGAGGAAACGAGACCGTTATTACAGGAAGACAATAGGCCAAAACACCCCCGAAAGAAAAGATAGACTAAACCAGTTCAAGAAAGAAATCAATAAGAAAATGAAAGACTGCTACTGGAATTATATCGAAGCAGTAGTACTGGATATTGATGTTAGTGATCATGATCAGGGTAAGTCTTCTGCCAAGCTAGGAACTAAGAAATTCTGGGGCTTTCTTAAAAGTATGAAGTCCGAAAGGTCTGGTGTCGACCACATTAAGAACAATGGAATCTTGGTGTCCGAAAGCAAAGAAAAAGCGAACCTCCTTAACCAACAGTTCCAGTCTGTCTTTACCCGTGAACCCACAGACGATCCCTTACCTGACATGGGGCCTAGCCCTCACCCCTCTATGCCAGACATCACCATAGAGGAAAGTGGTGTACACAAACTTTTAAAGAACTTAAACCCACATAAGGCATCTGGTCCAGACCAGGTCCATGCTTATGTACTCAAAGAACTTAGTGATATCATAAGTCCTATCTTACAGGTCATCTTTCAGAAAAGCCTGGATACCGGCACAATGCCTGAATCCTGGAAAGAAGCCAACATATCACCAATCTACAAAAAAGGTGACAGGTATAAAGTTGAAAATTATCGACCAATTTCGCTTACATCTATATGCTGCAAACTTATGGAACATGTTATTGCTAGTGCTATGATGAACCACTTAGACACCAATGACATCTTATATGATATGCAACATGGTTTCAGACAAGGCAAGTCTTGTGAGACACAGCTTCTCTCACTCATGGACGACCTAGCAGCAAATAGAAACAATGGTATTCAGACTGACATTGTACTGATGGACTTTGCCAAGGCCTTTGATAAGGTTCCTCACCGCCGACTCTTACACAAACTTGAGCACTATGGTGTCAGGGGTAAAGCCTTAAACTGGATAGAGACTTTCCTAACTGGTAGGACCCAACGTGTCCTACTAGAAGGGGAATGCTCTGACTCAGTACCAGTGACTTCGGGTGTTCCCCAGGGCACTGTCCTGGGGCCCATGCTCTTCTTGGCATATATTAATGACCTGCCTAACCATGCTGCATATGCTAAGGTTCGATTATTCGCCGATGACTGCATATTGCAGATGGCAGTACAAGAACCAGAAGATTGTGATAAATTGCAACATGACATAGATAGCATTTGTGATTGGGAAAGGACATGGCTCATGCAATTTAATCCATCCAAGTGTGAAGTTATGTCCATCCCTTCATCAAGAAAACCCCTCAATCACCCTTACACACTTCACGGCAGCATAATGACTAAGGTAAGTAAAGCAAAGTACCTTGGCTTAACTATCTCTGCAAACCTTTCTTGGAACTGCCATGTCGACAACATCACTGCCAAAGCAAACCGAACACTAGGACTGCTACGACGGAACCTGCGGATTGCCAGTGTGGCGGCAAAAGAACGAGCCTACATGGCACTGGTCAGACCATCTGTTGAGTATGGTGCTTCGGTCTGGGACCCCCACACTGCCGAACAGGTGAGTAGGGTGGAGGCTGTGCAGCGTAGAGCTGCCAGGTATGTATGTAATAACTACCAGCGTACGGCCTCCGTAACCTCAATGCTCAAAGACCTTGGATGGCAGCCACTGTCGGAACGCCGCAAAATGGCCAGGCTGACCACAATGCACAAAATCCTACACAACACCATCTCCGTTCCACACACCTCGAGTCTCGTCCCAGCAGCTCGGTGCTCCCGCCGCACTAATCATGCTTTCAAGCTGCAGACCATCGCGAGTAAGAACAACTATTACAGGCTCTCGTACTTCCCTCGTACCATCAAAAAGTGGAATGAACTTGAGCCTAGTGTGGCGGAGGCGGAGTCCCTCTCCCAGTTCAAAACTGAGCTGGGACGGGCTTCGCTGCACTGAGCTGCCCCCCGTCCATTGTACATAGTGTAAATAAATGTGTTGTAATATCACTTGTCCTGTCTGCACATGTCCATGTCCTTTACCCTTTGTTTTCACATGCACTTACGTCATGCGCAGCTGCTAATAATCCACATTGTTGTGGGATAAGCAGTACTGGAGATGATGATGATGATGACGTTCAGACCGACCGGTAGCAGGTGAGCATAACTTATAAGCATACTTTATACTTATCTTATGCCAAACAAAGTTGCACTTGACATACTCAATGGACATTGAGAACAAAGAACATAACAACATGAAACTGGAATGTTCTGCTAAATAAAAACATCAAGATATAAAATAATCATCTGACAAAGCCGGTTCACTTCCACTTTCTGCT